>NW_026576095.1:22500-42500 GCF_028641065.1 Leucoraja erinaceus | reverse complement strand
TGTAGCCCAGGATTGTCCCCATCCCGGGATCCCAGCCGGAGGCTCGAAGACGGGGACCAACTACAATATCGGGTACAAGGTGCGATACCATTGCAACAACGGCCTGGTGCTGGTGGGGTCGAGCACCAGGGAGTGCGAGCGGCAGAACGAGTGGAGCGGACGGATGCCAACGTGCCAACGTGAGTGCCCACTATGTTGGCCCTTGCAGCTCTCCCACAGGCTAATAATAATAATAATAATATGTTTTATTGTCATTGCACATCAGTGCAACAAGATTTAGTTTGCAGTTCCCAACCGATATAAGAGAAAAGTAAAATTAATAAATAAACTATGCGACGTGACCATCCGAGGGAGACAGTCCAGGGGGGATGGGGGGCACTCAGCAGGGCCGGTTCAGAGCCGCTATAGCTCTGGGAATGAAGCTGTTCCTGAGTCTGGAGGTTCGGGCGTAGAAGGCCTTGTAACGTCTGCCGGAGGGAAGTAGTTCGAACAGTCCGTTACAGGGGTGTGATGAGTCTTTATGGATGCTGACAGCCTTCCTGAGGCACCGTGTGTGGTAGATGCCCTCCAAGGCTGGTAGCGGTGTCCCAATGATCCTCTGCGCTCTGTGGACGACGCGCTGAAGAGCTCTCCTCTCCGCCTCCGTGCAGCTGAGATACCACACAGAGATGCCATACGTTAATATGCTCTCTGTGGTGCAGCGGTAGAAGGTTGTCAGCAGCTGTTGGGGCAGACCAGTCTTTTTTAATGTCCTCAGGAAGAACAGTTGTTGCTGTGCCTTCTGGACCAGCGCAGCGGTGTTGGTGGACCATGTGAGGTCCTCTGAAATGTGAGTGCCCAGAAACTTAAAGCTGGACACTCTCTCCACACTTTCCCCGTAAATGGAGATTGGGGCGTATTCTCCATTATGGGACCTCCTGAAGTCAATAATCAGCTCCTTGGTCTTGGAGGTGTTTAGTGGCAAGTTGTTACGTGTGCACCAGTCCGCCAGGTTCTGCACCAGGCTAAGTAGTTCTTTGTTTTTTTCTTTTTTCTTTAAATAATTTTATTTATTAGAACTACAGTACATTACAGTAGTACAAGCCACGTATACCTTATTACATTTATTGTGCCCCTTCATTGTTTAAGATTTAATGAGAGATAGAAATAAAGAAAGTGAGAGAGAGTCGTGATTGTGTGAAAGACTGATCGAAAAGGAAAACCTATTAAGCAAAGAGTTAGGGAAAAAAGTTAAGAAATAGGCCGTAGAAAAGAAAAAAGGGAAAATGAAACAAAAGCTCAATTAAGAAGGCAGAAAGGGATTTACCAATTTCGTATTTTTCATCCCCCCCTTACCCGGTCCTGAAACCATTTATTTTTACAGGATTGTCGCACCTTATACTTGTAGTAAGTCGAGAAATGAAGACCACGTCTTTTGGAAGTGGTCTGCTTTGCCTGCAAGGAGGAGTCTCATATCTTCCAGGTGTCATGTTTCAAACATATTTGAAATCCACATATTTATTGTTGGTATAGGGGTGTTTTTCCAGAATTTGAGTATAAGCTTTTTTCTCGTTATTAACCTGTAATTAAATAGATTCTTTTGAAACACAGTTAGTTCTAAATAGTTCTAGCCGATTTAATAACACCACAGATAATTTCAAATGCACTCAATATGCATTCCCACTCACTGAAAGTAAACATGCAGGTACAGCAGGCAGTGAAGAAAGGCATCGCATCTTGCCCTTCATAACAAGTACAGGACCAAAGAGATCCTTCTGCAGTTGTACAGGGCCCTAGTGAGACCACACCTGGAGTATTGTGTGCAGTTTTGGCCTTTTGGCCTTCATAACAAGAGGAGTTGAGTATAGGAGCAAAGAGGTCCTTCTGCAGTTGTACAGGGCCCTAGTGAGACCACACCTGGAGTATTGTGTGCAGTTTTGGTCTCCAAATTTGAGGAAGGACATTCTTGCTATTGAGGGAGCCCAGCGTAGGTTCACCAGGTTAATTCCCGGGATGGCGGGACTGTCATATGCTGAGAGAATGGAGCGGCTGGGCTTGTATACTCTGGAGTTTAGAAGGACGAGAGGGGCTCTCATTGAAACATGTAACATTGTTAAGGGTTTGGACACACTAGAGGCAGGAAACATGTTCCCGATGTTGGGGGAGTCCAGAATCAGGGGCCACACACAGTTTAAGAATAAGGGGTCGGCCATTTAGAACGGAGATGAGGAAAAACCTTTTCACCCAGAGAGTTGTGAGTCAGTGGAATTCTCTGCCTCAGAGGGTGGTGGAGGCCGGTTCTCTGGATGCTTTCAAGAGAGAGCTAGATAGGGCTCTTAAAGATAGCGGAGTCAGGGGATATGGGGAGAAGGCAGGAACGGGGTACTGATTGGGGATGATCACATTGAATGGCGGTGCTGGCTCGAAGGGCCGAATGGCCTACTCCTGCACCTATTGTTTATTGTACCTCCTCATTCTTCTGAACACCAGCGAGTACAGGCCCAATGCCGACAAACACTAACCTAAACCAAACGACGAGACAGAGATTCGCTGGCATTGATAAGGTTCTTGTCTCCCTCCATAGATAAGAGTTCGTTTGATACTCCAGACGACGTGGCTGAGGCTTTCACTGCCTCCCTAACCAGCACCTTGGGGTTGACACGGACTGACAGCGCAAAAACGCCTGGTAAGTTTCCAATTCCACTTGGCAATGAATAATGTCATATGTAAATCTGCACATCGAAGGTCGACACAATATGCTGGAGTAACTCAGCGGGTCAGGCAGCATCTGTGCAGAACATGGATAGGTGACGTTTCACAGAGTGCTGGAGTAACTCAGCGGGTCAGGCAGCATCTGTGGAGAACATGGATAGGTGACGTTTCACAGAGTGCTGGTAGTAACTCAGCGGGTCAGGCAGCATCTGTGGAGAACATGGATAGGTGACGTTTCACAGAGTGCTGGAGTAACTCAGCGGGTCAGGCAGCATCTGTGGAGAACATGGATAGGTGACGTTTCACAGAGTGCTGGAGTAACTCAGCGGGTCAGGCAGCATCTGTGGAGAACATGGATAGGTGACGTTTTTCTTCGACTGATGTCGGGGGAGGGGGCGGGACAGAGATAGAATGTAGTCGGAGACAGTAAGACTGGTGGGAAAACTGGGAAGGGGGAGGGGAAAGTTAGAAAAGTCAATTTTCATCAATGTTGATAGAATGGAGCGACTGGGCTTGTACACTATACAGTTTAGAAGGATGAGAGGGGATCTTATTGAAACAAGATACAAGATACAAGATACAAGTTATTTGTCATTTGGACCCCTTGAGGTCCAAACGAAATGCCGTTTCTGCAGCCATACATTACACACAAATAGACCCAAGACACAACATAATTTACATAAACATCCATCACATCGCTGTGATGGAAGCCAAAAAAACTTATCTCTCCACTGTACTCCCCCCCCCCCCCCCCCCCGATGACAGAGTCAAAGTCAAAGCCCCCGGCTGACGATGGCGATTGTCCCGCGGCCATTAAAGCCACGCCGGGTGATGCGAGGTCGCACACCGGGTCTTGGTGTTAGAGCCCCCGGCGTGCGCTCGCAGAGTCCCGCGGCCATTCCAAGCCACGCGGGGCGGTGATGTCAGGCCCCGCTCCAGGAGCTCTTCGACCCCGCAACTCGGGCGGGAGAAGTCGCCGTTGCGAGAGCCCTGAAAAGCAGTCTCCCTCCAGGGACCCGCGGGCTCCCGGTGCCACCGTCCACCAGACCTGCAGTTGAAGCCTCCGAATCTCCGGAGGTCGGGCCGCCCAGCAGCAGCAGCAGCGCTCCACCACCGCTCCACCCGCTCCGGACTCGGCCAGCTCCTGTTGGAGGCCGCTCCTCGTTGCAGCCCCAACGACAACGGAGACCCGACATGAAAAGGAAACGGGTCTCCCGTGCAGAGAGAGATTTAAAGTTTTCCCCCCTCCCTCCCACCCCTCCCCCCGCCCCCACACACACACCCCAACAAAAATAACAAAAACGACATAAAAACATAGACAGAAAATAATAAAAACGCGGACGGGCTGCAGAGGCCGCTGCTGACGAGAGTCGCGCCGCCCACCGGATATAAGATTATTAAGGGTTTGGTCACGCTAGAGGCAGGAAACATGTTCCCGATGTTGGGTGAGTCCAGAACCAGGGGCCACACACAGTTTAAGAATAAGTGGTTGGCCATTTAGAACGGAGACGAGGAAAATCTTTTTCACACAGAGAGTTGTGAGTCTGTGGAATTCTCTGCCTCAGAGGGCGGTGGAGGCCGGTTCTCTGGATACTTTCAAGAGAGAGCTAGATAGGGCTCTTAAAGATAGCGGAGTCAGGGGATATGGGGAGAAGGCAGGAACGGGGTACTGATTGTGGATGATCAGCCATGATCACATTGAATGGTGGTGCTGGCTGGAAGGGCCGAATGGCCTACTCCTGCACCTGTTGTCTATTGTTTAATGACCAGCTGCTGCAGTTTCCTCCCACACTCCAAATCCCTGCACGTTTGCAGGTTAATTGGCTTGGGTCAAAATTGTAAATGTGTCACCATTGTGTGTAGGATAGTGATCGCTAGTAGGCATGGGCTCGACGGGCTGAAGGGCCTGTTGCTGGGTTAACCCTAATCCTTATTAATATCCCTCAACTAAAAATATAATTGTAAGCCCCTGTTTGTCATCGTCCGCAGAATCTCACGCCCGGAAAATCTATGTCGGCAAAGACGCAGACCTGCACATCTATTTTCTGATCGATGCATCGAACAGTGTGGGGCAAAAAAACTTCGATCAGGCCATCACTGTGGTGGCAAACCTCATCGACAAGGTAAGGTGTCGCTAGGGGCGTACACAGCCCAGACCACCGCACATCCCTTCCATCGACTACATGGGCAAGAGTCAACTCAAGAGTCAAGGGAGTTTTATTGTCATGTCCCGGATAGACAATAGACAATAGGTGCAGGAGTAGGCCATTCGATCCTTAGAGCCAGCACTGCCATTCACTGTGATCATGGCTGATCATCCACAATCAGTACCCCGTTCCTGCCTTCTCCCCATACCCCCTGACTCCGCTAACTTTAAGAGCCCTATCTAGCTCTCTCTTGAAAGTATCCAGAGAACCGGCCTCCACCGCCCTCTGTGACTGAGAATTCCACAGACTCACCACTCTTTGTGAGAAAAAGTGTTTCCTCGTCTCCGTTCTAAATGGCTTACCCCTTATTCTTAAACTGTGGCCCCTGGTTCTGGACTCCCCCAACATTGGGAACATGTTTCCTGCCTCTAGCGTGTCCAAGCCATTAACAATCTTTCATGTTTCAATGAGATACCCTCTCATCCTTCTAAACTCCAGAGTGTACAAGCCCAGCTGCTCCATGCTCTCAGCATACGACAGTCCCACCACCCCGGGAATTAACCTTGTAAACCTACGCTGGGCTCCCTCAATAGCAAGAATGTCCTTCCTCAAATTAGGGGATCAAAACGGCACATAATACTCCAGGTGTGGTCTCACTAGGGCCCTGCACAACTGCACAAGGACCTGTTTGCTCCTATATTCGATTCCTCTTGTTATCTAGGCTAACATACCATTCGCTTTCATCACTGCCTGCTGTACCTGCATGTTTACTTTCATAGACTGATGTACAAGGACCCCCAGATCCCGTTGTACTTCCCCTTTTCCCAACTTGACACCATTTAGATAGTAATCTGCCATCCTGTTTTTGCTACCAAAGTGGATAACCTTGCATTTATCAGCATTAATCTGCCATGCATCTGCCCACTCCCCCAACCTGTCCAAGTCACCCTGCATTCACATAGCATCCTCCTCACAGTTCACACTGCCACCCAGCTTTGTGTCATCTGCAAATTTGCTAATGTTACTTTGAATCCCTTCATCATTGATGTATATTGTAAACTAGACCAAGTGCAGACCAGTTGGGTCTGTTCCCCCAACGTGTGGGGGCTGGGGGGGGGGGGGGGGGACGGGGGACGGCATGACCCCCCCTTAATATATTAATATTATTAATTTGCTCCTTTTACCCCATAACCGCCCTATCCACTGACGCATAGCCCCCAACTCGCAGGCGCGTCTCGAGAGGGAGGGAGGGGGGGGGGGTAGAGAGTAAGGACAGAGAGAGAATGGGGGAGAGACAGAGAGAAAGGGGCAGAGACAGAAGAGCAAGGGGCAGAGGGAGAGGGGGTGAAGGAGAGGAGAAGAGAAGGAGAGGGAGGTTGGGTGAGGGGGGGAGGGTGAGGAAGGAGGGGTGAGAGAGATGGGAGGAGAGAAGAGGGGAGGGGAGAGAGGGGGGAGAGGGGGGGGAAGGGAAGAATTAGTGATGTTAAGTGAGAAATAATCAAATTTAATTCAATGAAAAACAATTGAATAAACAACCAGGCAGGCCGGGTGGGGCCAGGAAGCAGTTGGGCCAGGTGCAAAGGCATTGTGAGGTCAGCAGCTGGGCAACCTTAATATTTTTTTAAAATGTCAATTTGGTGATAAATTTTGGTAAATATCTCTGGAAATAATCGACCAAATGTATAGAGGATTGGATTTTTGAAATCATAAGGAAATATTCTACCAGAAAATGCAAAAATTTAACTGTTAGTGCAACGTCAGCAGCTGGGCAGCGGTGGCGTGAGATGGCACTCTGACTCATGCAGACTTGATTTTAGTGGGACCACGTGAAGGTTACAATCTCCCACCCCTGTCCAATTGTGATGTCATATATGTAAATGAGACCCAATGTGATTGGACGTCTGTGAGGTGGCACTGTGACTCATGCAGAAGTTTGATTTTTTTTTTAATTGAAGTTTTGTGAACAATTTTATTCAAAATCTGGGGAAATAATCGACTGAATTTAGAAAGGAGTGGATTTATGAAATCATAAGGTAAATTCCTACCAAAATTGTAAAAATCTCCAAATTTCTGAATCTGGTTTTCGAGGAGATACATTTCAAAGGCAAAATGACATACACCCACACACACACAGATTTTTTATAGGTATATGAATATGAATATGAATATGATGATAGATATGGTAGCTGCGGTCCCAGCACTGAGCCTTGTGGCACCCCACTAGTCACTGCTGGTCCCAGCACCGAGCCTTGCGGTACCCCACTAGTCACTGCTGGTCCCAGCACCGAGCCTTGCGGTACCCCACTAGACACTGCTGGTCCCAGCACCGAGCCTTGCGGTACCCCACTAGTTACTGCCTGACATTCTGAAAGGGACCCGTTAATCCCCACTCTTTGTTTCCTGTCTGCCAACCCATGTTCTATCCATGTCAGCACTCTACCCCCAATACCATGTGTCCTAATTTTGCCCACTAATCTCCTATGTGGGACCTTATCAATTGCTTTCTGAAAGTCCAGGTACACAATCTGTCCATGTTCACATCCACTCTGTGCGAAGCTTTCACTATTCTGTACGTTTCACTGAGTTACTCCGGCAATTTATGCGTCTGACTTCCGCCAGCCCTTGTTTCCTTCCACTTCAGATCTCTAGTTTCGACATCAAGCCACGGTTCGGGGTGATCACATATGCATCGGGGCCAGAGGTCATCCTCAACATCAATGACAAGGGAAGCAACAATATGGAGACTGTCATGGAAGCGTTGCAATCGGACAAGGCCAAATATGGAGGTGTGACCCGGGGCCTCCCCACCTACCCACCACCCCAACCCCCACCCCCCACACCCAACCCCCCACCCAACCCCACCACCCCCCCCATCCCCACCCCCCACCCAACCCCCCAACCCCAACCCACACCCCCACCCCACCCCCCACCCCCCCCAAACCCCCCCCAACCCCCACCCACCCCCACCCCCCCACACCCCCCCCCCCCAACCCCCCCCCACCCCCAACCCATCCCCCCCCCCACAACCCCCACCCACCCACCCCCCCCCACCCCCCACCCCAAAATCCCCCCCCACACCACCCCCCACCACCCCCCACCCCAACATCCCCCCCCACACCCCCCCCCACCACCCCCCCCAAAATCCCCACCCCCCACCAACCCCCACATGCCCCACCCCCCGCCCTACACCCATCTAACACCAACACAACCCCACCAACCCCCCCCACCAACCCCCACTGGATAGGGCTTAAAGATAGCGGAGTCAGGGGATATGGGGAGAAGGCAGGAACGGGGGTACTGATTGGGGATGATCAGCCATGATCACAGTGATGGCGGTGCTGGCTCGAAGGGCCGAATGGCCTGCTCCTGCACCTGTTGTCTATTGTCTATAACTTGTCCCATTGGGGAGCAGTCGATGCGTGTGACTCTGTGCGTTGAGACCCGTGTCTTGTGGCCCATCACAGCTCATGGGGATCGTAGAGGCACCAACATCCATGCGGCACTGGCAAAGGTGTATGAGTCTATGTCCTTTTCCAAGGTCTCACTCAAAGAGAAGTGGACGAAAATCCGATTCGTCACTATATTATTCACTGATGGTAAGTGGATAATGGCTGGGGTTTAGTGGGGGGCTGGGGTTTGGGGGGGGATGGGGTTGTCTTTTTTCTTTTTGGGGGGGGGGATGGGGTTGGGGGGGGGATGGGGATGGGGGGGGGGGTTGGGGTTGGGGGTGGATGGGGTTGGGGGGGATGGGGGTTTTGGGGGGGGGATGGGGTTGGGGGGGATGGGGTTTGGGGGGGATGGGGTTTGGGGGGGATGGGGTTTGGGGGGGGATGGGGTTTGGGGGGGGATGGGGATTAGGGGGGGAGGGGGTTTGGGTGGGAGCTGGGGTTTAGGGGGGGGGTGGGGTTTGGGGGGGATGGGGTTTGGGGGGGGATGGGGATTGGGAGCAGGCTGCGGGGGTAGTGGGGGGGAGGGGGGGGTTTGGGGGGGGGTTTTGGATGGGGGGGGGGGGGGATGGGGTTTGGGGGGGGGGATGGGGTTGGGGGGGGAGGGGTTTGGGGGGGGGGGCCTGGGGTTAGTGGGGGGATGGGGTTGCGGTGGGGGATGGGGTTTAGGGGGGGGTTGGGGTTTGGGGGGGGATGGGGTTTGGGGGGGGATGGGGTTGGGGGGGGTGGGGTTGGGGGGTTGGGGTTGGGGGGGGCTGGGGGGGGGGATGGGGTTTGGGGGGATGGGGGGGGGATGGGGTTGGGGGGGGCGGGGATGGGGTTGGGGGGGGGATGGGGTTTGGGGGGGGTTGGGGGGTGATGGGGTTTGGGGGGGGAGGGGGTTTGGGGGGATGGGGTTTGGGGGATGGGTTTGGGGGATGGGTTTGGTAGGGGATGGGGTTTGGGGGGGGGATGGGGGTTTGGGGGGGGGGGGCTGGGGTTTGGGGGGGGCTGGGTTTGGGGGGGATGGGGTTTGGGGGGGGGGGGGGTTTGGGGGGGTTGGGTTTGGGGGTTGGGGTTTGGGGGGGGTTGGGGTTTGGGTGGGGTAGGGGAGGTTGGGGTTTGGGGGGGGATGGAGTTTGGGGGGGGCCTGGGGTTGGGGGGGGGGGGGGTTTGGGGGGGGGTGGGGTTTGGGGTTTTTTGGGGGGGGGATGGGGTTGGGGGGGGATGGGGTTTGGGGGGGGATGGGGTTTGGGGGGGATGGGTTTGGGGCGGGGTTTGGGGGGGGGGGGATGGGTTTGGGGGGGAGGGATTGGGGTTTGGGGGGGGGTGGGGTTTGGGGGGGGTTGGGGTTTGGGGGGGATGGGTTTGGGGGGGGGTTGGGGTTTTGGGGGGGGATGGGGTGTGGGGGGGGATGGGGTTTGGGGGGGGATGGGGTTGGGGGGGGCTGGGGTTTGGGGGGGGTGGGGTTTGGGGGGGGCTGGGGTTTGGGGGGCGGATGGGGGGGGGATGGGGTTTGGGGGGGGGGATGGGGTTTGGGGGGGGATGGGGTTTTTTGGGGGGGGGGGGTGGGGGGGGTGGATGGGGGGTTTGGGGGGGGATGGGGTTGGGGGGATGGGGTTGGGGGGCTGGGGTTTGGGGGGCTGGGGAGTTTGGGGGGGGATGGGGGTTTGGGGGGCGGATGGGATTGGGAGGGGGGGCGGGTTGGGGGGGGGTTGGGGTTTGGGGGGGGGGCTGGGGATGGTGTTTGGGGGGGGATGGGGTTTGGGGGGGATGGGGTTTGGGTGGGTTGGGGGGGGGATGGGTTTGGGGGGGGATGGGGTTTGGGGGGGCATGGGGTTTGGGTGGGTTGATGGGGTTTTGGGGGGATGGGGTTTGGGGGGGGTGGGGTTTGGGGTGGGGGTTTGGGGTTTTGGGGGGGGGGTGATGGGGTTTGGGGGCAATGGAGGGGGGCTGGGGTTTGGGGGGGGGGGTGGGGTTTGGGGGGGGGAGGGGTTTGGGGGGGGCTGGGGTTTGGGGGGGGGGGCTGGGGTTTGGGGTTTGGGGGGATGGGGGTTGGGGGGGGGATGGGGGTTGAGGGGGGGCTTGGGTTTTTGGGGGGGGATGGGGTTTGGGGGGGGTGGGGTTTGGGGGGGATGGGGTTTGGGGGGGGGGGTTGGGGGGGGGCTGGGGTTTGAGGGGGGGCTGGGGTTTGGGGGGGGGACTGGGGTTTTAGGGGGGGTCTGGGGTTTGGGGGGGGGATGGGGTTTGGGGGGGGGCTGGGGTTGGGGGGGATGGGGTTTTGGGGGGGATGGGGTTTGGGGGCTGGGGTTTGGGGGGGGCTGGGGTTTGGGGGGGGGGTTGGGGTTTGGGGGGGATGGGTTTGGGGGGGGATGGGGTTTGGGGGGGTTTGGGGTTGGGGGGGGGATGGGGTTGGGGGCTGGGGTGGGGGGGGGGATGGGGTTTGGGGGGGGGTGGGGTTTTGGGGGGGGTTGGGGGATAGGGGGGGGGATGGGAGTTGTGGGGGGGGGGTTTGGGGGGTTGGGGGGGGGAGGGGTGGGGTTTTGGGGGGGGTGGGGGTGGGGGGGATGGGGTTTGGGGGGGGATGGGTTTGGGGGGGGGCGTTTGGGGTTGGTGGGGTGGGGGTTTGGGGGGGGTTGTGGGGGGGTGGGTTGGGGGGGGGGGATGGGGTTTGTGGGGGGGGTGGATGGGTTTGGGGGGGGCTGGGGTTTGGGGGGGGCTGGGGGTTGGGGGGTTGGGGTTTGGGGGGGGGTTGGGGTTTGGGGGGTTGGGGGGGGGTGGGAGTTGGGGCGGGGCTGGGGTTTGGGGGGGGGGTTGGGGTTTGGGGGGGGGTGGTGGGTTGGGGGGGGGTGGGGTTTGGGGGGGGGGGTTGGGGTTTGGGGGGGGGGGTTTGGGGGGGTGGGGGGGGGGGGCTGGGGGTTTGGGGTGGGGTTTGGGGGCATGGGGTTTGGGGGGGGGTTTGGGGGGGGGGGTTTGGGGGGGAATGGGGTTTGGGGGGATGGGGGGCTGGGGTTTGGGCGGTGGGGTTTGGGGGGGGGGGGTTGGGGGGGATTTGGGGGGCTGGGTTTGGGGGGGGGATGGGGTTTGGGGGGGCTGGGGTTTGGGGGGGGATTTTTTTTTTTTTTTTCTTTTTGGGTTTGTTTTGGGGGGGGCTTTATTTTGGGGTTTTTGTTTTGTTTTTTTTATTTCATTTTCTGGGTGGGGTTTTTTTTTTTTGGGGGCGGGGGCTTTGGGGGGATTTTGGGGTTTGGGGGGGGATTTATTGGGGTTTGGGTTTTGGGGGTTTGGGGGGGGGGTTTGGGGGGGGGGGGGGTTTGGGGGGGGGATGGGGTTTGGGGGGGGGGGATGGGGGGGGGGGTTTGGGGGGGGCTGGGGGTGGGGGGGGGGGATGGGGGTTTGGGGGGGGGTTTAGGGGGGTATGGGGGGGGGGGGGTTTGGAGGGGGATGGGGGTTTGGGGGGGGCTGGGGGGGATGGGGTTGGGGGGGGCTGGGGTTGGGGGGGGATGGGTGTGGGGGGGGGGGGGGGTTTGGGGGGTGGATGGGGTTAGGGGGGGGTTTGGGGGGGCTGGGGTTTGGGGGGGGGCGGGGGTTGGGTTTGGGGGGATGGGGTTTGGGGGGGGGAGGGGGTTTTGGGGAGTTTGGCGAGGGGGATTGGGGTTTTGGGGGGGGGGGGGGGATGGGTTTGGGGGGGGATGGGGTTTGGGGGGGGCGGGGGGGTTTGGGGGGGTGTGGGGTGTGGGGGGGGCGGGGGTTTGGGGGGTGATGGGGTTTGGGGGGGGCGGGGGTTGGGGGGGGCTGGGGGGGCAGGGGGTGGGGTTTGGGGGGGGCTGGGGTTGGGGGGGGGGGGGGTTTTGGGGGGGCTGCGGGGTTCGGGGGGGCTGGGGTTTGGGGGGGGATGGGGTTTGGGGGCTGGGGGGGGAGGGGGTTTGGGGGGCGGGGGTGTTGGGGGATGTATTGGGTTTGGGGGGGGAGGGGGTTTGGGGGGGCTGGGGTTTGGGGGGCTGGGGGGGGGGGTGGGGTATTGGGGGATGGGGTTTGGGGGGGGATTGGGTTTGGGGGGAATGGGGTTGGGAGGGGGGGCTGGGGTTTGGGGGTGGGGGGAGGTTTGGACGGGGGGTGGTTGGGGGGGTTCTGGGGGGGGGGGATGGGGGGGGGGTGGGGGTTTGGGGGGGGGGGGGGGGGGGGGTTTGGGGGGGGGCTGGGGGTTTGGGGGGGGCGGGGGTTTGGGGGGGGGATGGGGTTTGGGGGGGGGGGGGGTTTGGGGGGTGGTGGGGTTTGGGGGGGGGGGGGGTTTGGGGGGGGTTGGGGTTTGGGGTTTGGGGGGGGGGGAGGGGGTTTGGGGGGGGGGATGGGGTTTGGGGGGGGGCTTGGGTTTGGGGGGGCTGGGGTTTGGGGGCATGGGCGGGGGTTGGGGGGGGTGGGTGGGGTTTGGGGGGTGGGGGGGGCGGGGGTTTGGGGGGGGTTTGGGGTGGGGTTTTTGGGGGGGGCGGGGGTTTGGGGGGGGGGCTGGGGGGGGGGATGGGGTTTGGGGGGGCTGGGGTTTGGGGGGGATGGGGTTTGGGGGGGGGGGGTTGGGGGGTTGGGTTGGGGGGGGATGGGGTTTGGAGGGGTTGGGGTTTGGGGGGGCTGGGGGTTGGGTTTGGGGGGGCTGGGGTTTGGGGGGGGCTGGGGTTTGGGGGGGGGGGTGGGGGGGGTGGGGTTTGGGGGGGGGGCCTGGGGTTGGGTTTGGGGGCCTGGGGGTTTGGGGGGGGATGGGGTTTGGGGGGGTTGGGGTTTTGGGGGGGGGTTGGGGTGCGGGGGGGGGATTGGTGGGGGGGGGGGTGGGGATTGGGGGGGCTGGGGTTTGGGGGTGGCTGGGGTTTGGGGGGGGGGGTGGGGGGGGTTTGGGGGGGGGTTGGGGTTTGGAGGGGGGTGGGGGGGGGGCTGGGGTTTGGGGGGGGTTGGTGGGTTTGGGGGGGGCTGGGGTTTGGGGGGGGCTGGGGGTTTAGGGGGGGCGGGGGTTAGGGGGCGGGGTTTTGGGGGGGGCTGGGGTTTTGGGGGGGCTGGGGTTGGGGGGGGGGGGGGGGTTTTGGGGGGGTGGGCTGGGGTTTAGGGGGGGGTTGGGGTTGGGTGGGGGGGGGGGTGGGGTTTGGGGGGGGCTGGGGTTTGGGGGGGGCTGGGGTTTAGGGGGGCGGGGGTTTGGAGGGGCGGGGGTGTAGGGGGCGGGGGGTGGGGTGGGGGGGGGGGTAGTTTAATTTTATTTGGGCACGATCCTTAAGGGGCTGTCCCACTGCAGCGACCTAACCTGCGAGTTTAGACGAGTTTGCCCTCGACACAAACTCACAGCATGGTCGACACACGTGGTACTAGGAGGTCCTATGAGGTCGCTGGAACTCTCCTTCATGTTCAAGGGAAGTTCCGCATGCTCGCGGCCTCAGCTATGTCTTTCACAGAGTGCTGGAGTAACTCAGTGGGTGGGGGAACATGGATAGGTGACGTTTCACAGAGTGCTGGAGTAACTCAGCGGGTCAGGCAGCATCTGTGGAGAACATGGATAGGTGACGTTTCACAGATTGCTGGAGTAACTCAGCGGGTCAGGCAGCATCTGTGGAGAACATGGATAGGTGACGGTTCACAGAGTGCTGGAGTAACTCAGCGGTTCAGGCAGCATCTGTGGAGAACATGGATAGGTGACACAGAGTGCTGGAGTCTACTCCACCATTCAATCATGGCTGATCAATCTCTCCCTATTGATGGCGGGACTGTCATATGCGGAGAGAATGGATCAGCTGGGCTTGTACACTCTGGAATTTAGAAGGATGAGAGGGAATCTTATTGAAACATATAAGATTGTTAAGGGTTTGGACACACTAGAGGCAGGAAACATGTTCCCGATGTTGGGGGAGTCCAGAACCAGGGGCCACACAGTTTAAGAATAAGGGGTAAGCCATTTAGAACGGAGACGAGGAAAAACTTTTTCATCCAGAGAGTTGTGAGTGTGGAATTCTCTGCCTCAGAGAGCGGTGGAGGCCAGTTCTCTGGATACTTTCAAGAGAGAGCTAGATAGGGCTCTTGAAGATAGCGGAGTCAGGGGATATGTGGAGAAGGCAGGAACGGGGTACTGATTGGGGATGATCAGCCATGATCATGTTGAATGGCGGTGCTGGCTGGAAGGGCCGAATGGCCTACTCCTGCACCTGTTGTCTATTGTGGTGCGTGCCTGCTTGTGAGAGCCGGGTGTTTGGGATTTTCTGAGACGCTGCCTTGTTACAGGGAAAGCCAATATGGGCGGCGATCCACGAAAAGCTGTGATTCAGATCGAGGACTTTGTGAACGCAGGTGGAAAAAGGACAGATTACCTGGGTACGTATACACATATAGCACAGAAACAGGCCCTTTGGCCCAACCTCCCCACACTGGCCAACTGTCCCAGCTGCACTAGTCATAGAGTGATACAGTGTGGAAACAGGCCCTTTGGCCCAACCTCCCCACACTGGCCAACAATGCCCCATCTACACTAGTCATAGAGTGATACAGTGTGGAAACAGGCCCTCTGGCCCAACCTCCCCACACTGGCCAACAATGCCCCAGCTGCACTAGTCCCACCTGCCTGCGCTTGGTCCATATCCCTCCAAACCCGTTCTATCCATGTACCTGTCCAACTGTTTCTTAAACGATGGGATAGTCCCAGCCTCAACTACCTCCTCTGGCAGCTTGTTCCGTACACCCACCACCCTCACTGTGGAAAGGTTACCCCTCAGATTCCTATTAAATCTTTTCCCCTTCACCTTGAACCTATGTCCTCTGGTCCTCGATTCCCCTACTCTGGGCAAGAGACTCTACCCGATCTATTCCTCTCATGATTTTGTACACCTCTATAAGATCTCCCCTCATCCTCCTGCGCTCCATGGAATAGAGACCCAGCCTACTCAACCTCTCCCTGTAGCTCACACCCTCTAGTCCTGGCAACATCCTCGTAAATCTTCTCTGAACCCTTTCAAGCTTGACAACATCTTTCCTATAACACGGTGCCCGGAACTGAACACAATATTCTAAATGTGGTCTCACCAACGTCTTGTACAACTGCAACATGACCTCTCGACTTCTATACTCAATACTCTGACTGATGAAGGCCAAAGTCTGAATTACATGCCCCTTAGTCTACAACTGGTTCAGGACTCCCCCAACATTTTTCCTGCATCTAGCCTCCATCCCCTTTGTCTGTTTTTCACACCTTGCATTCCTTATCTCTGCATCCCCAGTTTTGGTCTGAAGCAGTGTCTCGAACGTGAAACGTCACCCATTCCTTCCATCCAGAGATGCTGCCTGCCCCGCTGAGTTACTCCAGCATTTTGTGACAATCTTCGGTTTAAACCAGCATCTGCAGTTCCTTCCTAATCAGCCCCCCTTCGGACATGGCTGACCATGGGTGTCTCCAGGGTTGGAGGAGGCCTGTGCGTGACTTTGTTTATCGTGGGGAGACTGGTGCACAGACAGCCACCCCACGTTCCTTGACAGATCTGGGTCGGGATCCAGTGGCATGGAGTCCAAGACGACCGGAGACCCTTTTCTGCTGCAGCCTTCATCCGTCTTCCCAGCCGTTGTGACTGTGACGCTCCACTAAGGTCAGCCATCGTCCTCCGCCTGTTCCACCATTGAGGTCTTATGACAATAGACAATGGGTGCAGGAGTAGGCCATTTGTCCCTTAGAGCCAGCACCGCCATTCAATGTGATCATGGCTGATCATCCCCAATCAGTACCCCGTTCCTGCCTTCTCCCCGTATCCCCTGACTCCGCTATCTTTAAGAGCCCTATCTAGCTCTCGCCTGAAATGCTAAACTAAATGAAACTATCTTGGTCTGTTGCAGACATGTACGCGTTTGGCATCACGCAGGGCGTGGAATTGATGGAGTTGGATGGTCTTGCGTCAAAGAAACCCGACGAAACTCACACCTTCCTGGTGAAGAAGACTAAAGATTTGGTCGAAGCTTTCAACAAAAATATTAGGTGGGGAGTTAGAATGGAATGCCTTTTATTGTCATTCAAACAGACAAGGTTTGAACAAAATTTCATTCCTACAGTCATTCCTACAAAAAAACCCAAAGCACACACTTAACACAATTTACACAAACATCCATCACAGTGGATCTCCAACTGATATGTCAAAGCGACTGGGGCTCCCGATGTTATAGCCCCCGGCGGGCGATAGTAAGTCCCACAGCCGTTTAAGCCGCGCGGGGCGATGTTAGGCCCCGCTCCAAGATTTAAACCCCACGATTCCAGCGGGAGAAGTTGCCGGTGCGAAAGTCTCTCCCACCAGAGAGCCCAGAACCAGGGCCCACACACAGTTTAAGAATAAGGAGTAAGCCATTTAGAACGGAGATGAGGAAACACTTTTTCACACAGAGAGTTGTGAGTGTGGAATTCTCTGCCTGTGGAGGCAGGTTCTCTGGATGCTTTTAAGAGAGAGCTAGATAGGGCTCTTAAAGATAGCGGAGTCAGGGGATATGGGGAGAAGGCAGGAACTGGGTACTGATTGGGGATGATCAGCCATGATCACATTGAATGGCGGTGCTGGCTCGAAGGGCCGAATGGCCTCCTCCTGCACCTATTGTCTATTGTCTATTGTCTGTTGATGGGTGATGTTTCTGCTTCCACAGATGTGACCAAGATCGGTGATCTGTGTGGGGTTGGCGATGAGGTTGAGGATGCGGAATTTCGGAGGAAATACCCATGGCACGTTACTTTCATTGTCCCGGTGAGTTAGGCTCAAGATTCTACATCCACAGTCTCATATGTCTTCACCTTCTGCTGCTTCTCTCCACAGTCAGTCTTGACCTCCAAGCTGTCAAGAGCAGAGGCGAGGGGTTGATATCAAGTTGAATCATTGCTCCTGCAATGTCCCAGGAAGGGTCTCGACCCGAAACGTTGCCTATTTCCTTCGCTCCATAGATGCTGCCTCACCCTCTGTGAGTTTCTCCAGCATTGCTATCAACCTCCTGCAATGCCAAACCCGATTTGCACGTCTTTTTGATGTTTCGAACTGTAGCACATTTTGGCCTGACTCCCCCAGCATCGGGAACATGTTTCCTGCCTCTAGCGTGTCCAAGCCCTTAACAATCTTATATGTTTCAATGAGATACCCTCTCATCCTTCTAAACTCCAGAGTGTACAAGCCCAGCCGCTCCATTCTCTCAGCATATGACAGTCCCGGGAATTAAACTTGTAAATCTACGCTGGGCTCCCTCAATAGCAAGAATGTCCTTCCTCAAATTAGGGGACCAAAACTGCCCACAATACTCCATGTGTGGTCTCACAAGGGCTCTGTACAGGTTTGCAGGTTAATTGGCCCTCTGTAAGTTGCCGCTGGTGAGACGAGGGTCTGATGGTTTTTCACCGCATTGCAGGATTCTGGAAGTTGCAGCGGTTCGATCGTGGCTCCCCAGTGGATCTTGACTGCTGCTCATTGCTTCACCAAACTGCTCGACAACAGTGCACACCATCCCCCCAGTCACACCCACCCATCTCTGTCTCTATCGGTAGCACACACCAACCCACCCCCACCACTCCACACCTCCACCCCCCCCCGTCCCATCACCCCACCACACCCTCACCCCTCATCCCATCCACCCCTCTAACCCCCCACATACCCCCCCCACCCACCGCTCCCCCTCACCCACCATACACCTTTTTTCCCCACCCACACCCTCACACCCCCCACCCCCCCACCCCCCCATCGCACCCCCACCACCCCCCATTCCACCCCCCCACATCCCTCACCCACCCCCACCCCCATTCCACCCACCCTCCCTCACCCAACCTCTCCCCCCCACCCACCCCTACCACCCACACCCCCCCCACACCCCTCCCCCACCACACCCCTGCAGACGAGGGCATTCGATCCAATTTGTGATCCCAGCTACAAAGACAGATGTGTACAGCAATTATTCTTCCCCACACAATTAATGCACGGAATAATCTCCACCCAACTATAGTTACCCAACCAGATGCAACTACATTTAAAGTAGCTCTTTCTTCCCAATAACCCTTTCTGGCTTAAGCCCTCCCTTCACCACCTCCCGTTTAAATTCCATTTGGAATATTTTGGAGGACCAAGAACCAAGAAAACCAAGAACCTCCCCCCCCCCCCCACCCCTACCCCCCCCCCCCCTTCCCCCCACACACCCTTCTCCACCGGCCTCCACCGCCCTCTGAATTCCACAGACCCACAACTCTCGTGGTGGAAAAGTGTTTCCTCGTCTCCGTTCTAAATGGCTTGCCCCTTATTCTTAAACTGTGTGTGACCCCTGGTTGTGTACTTGCCCCCGCACAGATAGATATACGGAACCTATAATCGTGAAAAGCCTGGTCCAACACCCACGGTTCAACATTGCGGCTAAAGTGGCCCATAATATCACGCAATTCTACGACTATGATGTCGCCTTGCTGGAACTGGAGACCAAGTTGGTCTTTAATGACCGTATCAGGTATCCCCGCCTATGGCTCGCGGGCTGTCTCACTTATGGGCCTGTCCCACTTGCATACGATTGCGTGCGTTTGGCGCGACCAAACGGAAGTGGAGTTCACGCTAAGTTGGCGCTGAGTGCGCGCGTGATGTCATTTGCGTCATACTCACCAATCAGCTGGGCAGGAGACCAGCCCCGCACAACTCCGCGCTTCTAAGTGGGACCGGCCCCCTGCGGCCATACGGCACCCGTACGCCTCAAGCGACCACGTTTTGTCGTGCCAAACGCATGCAATCACATGCAAGTGGGACAGGCCCTTTATGTTACCCAGCGAGCACCAGATACACCAACTGTGGCTAATGCTGCTTGACAAAGGAAGACACAGAGTGCTGGAGTAACTCAGCGGGTCAGGCAGCATCTGTGGGAGAACATGGATAGGTGACGTTTCACAGAGTGCTGGGTATAGTAACTCAGCGGGTCAGGCAGCATCTGTGGAGAACATGGATAGGTGACGTTTCACAGAGTGGGAGTAACTCAGCGGGTCAGGCAGCATCTGTGGAGAACATGGATAGGTGACGTTTCACAGAGTGCTGGAGTAACTCAGCGGGTCAGGCAGCATCTGTGGAGAACATGGATAGGTGACGTTTCACAGAGTGCTGGAGTAACTCAGCGGGTCAGGCAGCATCTGTGGAGAACATGGATAGGTGACGTTTCACAGAGTGCTGGGAGTAACTCAGCGGGTCAGGCAGCATCTGTGGAGAACATGGATAGGTGACGTTTCACAGAGTGCAGTAACTCAGCGGGTTCAGGCCAGCATCTGTGGAGAACATGGATAGGTGGAGACTGCTCGGTGCTAACCTCTGCCTTCTCTCCTTAGGCCGGTCTGCCTGCCCTGTACCCGCGCCACGACGCGCGCCTTGCGTAAATCTCACCCCATCACCCGATGCAGCGACCACGGTAAGGACAGCGCTCACCTCCGCCTCCACGCTGGATGTCATATGCTGAGAGAGACAGAAAGAGAGACACACAGAAAGAGACAGAGAGTGAGAGACAGACAGAGTTGTGGGCAATGCATACATCTGCATTATAAATGGCTGGGGGAAGGGGGGGGACAGAGGGGGGTGCAGACAGTGGGGGGGGGGGGGGGAGAGATGTGGGGACTGGGGAGGGGAGGGGGGAGAGAGATGGCTGGCTGGCAACAGGGACTGTGGGTGGTGGGGGGGGAGGGGTTGGACTGGGGAGAGGGGGGCTGCTGCAACGTGCCGTTGCGATAAGCCACTGACAGCCCTTG
>NW_026576095.1:15000-17500 GCF_028641065.1 Leucoraja erinaceus | reverse complement strand
CCCCTGGTTCTGGACTCCCCCAACATCAGGAAAATGTTTCCTGCCTCTAACGCATCCAAACCATTAATAATCTCATATGTTTCAATAAGGTATCCTCTCATCCTTCTAAACTCCAGAGTGTACAAGACCAGCCGCTCCATTCTCTCAGCATATGACAGTCCCGCCATCCCGGGAATTAACCTGGTGAACCTACGCTGGGCTCCCTCAATAGCAAGAATGTCCTTCCCCAAATTGGGAGATTATAATTCCACCCATCACTGGGTGTGTCTTCCCCCCCCCCCCCCCGCATATCCCCACCGCCATCCCCACACCAAACCCTGCCCCCCCCCCACTAAAACCCAGCCCCTCCCCCCACCACCAACCCCAAACCCCACCCCCACCCCGCTGACCTCGAGTGATTGTTAACGTGTGTTAACAAGTAATTGTTGATATGGGGACCTCGTGAAACGTCTCCGGGGACCCAGGCCTCTAGTGGAGAGAGAAGCAGAGATAATTGTCGCCGGTGGAAGGGCCCTTGACATGAAACATCACCGCTGCTTCCCTCTCCATCGACGCTGAGCCACCCACTGGACATTTCCCACCTTGTGGTGTTCGGGTTGGGCAAAGGGCAGATTGGAACTCTGCTGCGCTCCAATCTCTGGCTGTGACTTGGTTGCAAATTTCCAGCATTTACAGTTTTCTTCCTTTGGTTTCCGCACAGAAACGCTTTCTCTGGTCTACGAATAAAATATAAACGGGTTCCTCGACTCAGCTGTCTGTCCGCTCCATACACAATAGACACCAGGAGCAGGAGTAGGCCATTCGGCCCTTCCAGCCAGCACCGTCATTCAATGTGATCATGGCTGATCATCCACAATCAGTACCCCGTTCCTGCCTTCTCCCCATATCCCCTGACTCCGCTATCTTTAAGAGCCCTATCTAGCTCTCTCTTGAAAGTATCCAGAGAACCGGCCTCCACCGCCCTCTGAGGGAGGGAATTCCACAGACTCACCACTCTCAGTGAGAAAAAAAGTGTTCCTCATCTCGTACGTTCAATGGCTTACCCCTATTCTTACAAACTGTTGTGGCCCCTGGTTTCTGGCTTCCCCACTATAGGTAGGTAGCAGTAAGTTCCTACTCAAGACTTCCTGCAGTAACCAGGAAATATGTCTAGTGGGACCACAATCTGGAGTATTGTTTGCAGTTTGGTCCACATAATTTGGGGAATTCTAGCAGTAATCTTGCTATTGTTCATCAATAGGTGCATCGTAATCCCCCATCCCCTAACCTCCCGGGACTCCTCTCCCGGACTGTCATCTGCTGAGCCTCTAGGAGCAATGTCCCGAGTACACTCTGGAGACTTAGAAGTGTTGGAATACTCGAGGTCGTATGGAAAACATATCCGATTGATTAAGGTTTGCCATGCTAGATGGCAAGGTCCCAAAGAACTCAATCCCCTTCCCCGAGGGGAAGGCCAGAACCATTCGCTTCTCTTGCCAACCCTGTTAAGAATGCAGGGGTGGTAAGCAAGTTTAGAACGGAGACCGAGGAAACTCCTTTTCAACCCCATTCCCAGTTGTGGAGTTGTGGACTCTAATCTGCTGCCTTCAGAGGTGCGGGTGCCAGGCGGAATACGCTCTTATTTCCTCAAGCTGGGATTAGGGCCCTCTTAAAGATAGATCCCCGTTGTGGGGATACTCTCCAACTTCCTTCTTAAAGCACCTCCCCTCCGCTCCAAACTCCTCCAACCTCATTAACTTGATTGTGGATGCAAACCTCACACGAATCACATTGAATCTCCATCTCCCTGCCCGAAGGGGGTCATACTCTCCCATTTCTATCAACATATGAACAGTCCGTCGCCAAGACCCTATCAACCCTGAAACGATGTGTGTGCCACTCCTACCTGCTCAATACAAGGCAGAATGCCCTTCCTCACTCCAGCATTTTGGGACCAAAACGTACAACCACTGTCCACAGACCCCCAGGACCTGGAACGAGAGCAGACTCATCAAAATGCAGAGAGGACCTCTTATCTGCTCCTTTACAGTCATTCCGGAAGACAGGCTGGGTGGGGTGGCGGTGAACCAGTTTGGCATTTTTTTACAGTGGAGGTTAGTGCTTGACATTTCACTGAGAGAGCCAAATACGCTGAGGGGATGGAAGAGAGGTCGTACAGAGGGAACAATAAGCCCAGCCGTGGACACGGTAGGGAGGCAGATTGATGGGATTATCCCCACTCCAACACACACAACCTCACACGTCAACATCTGCACACCTGCACACACTCACACACCACACCTCTCACACAAGCCACACCCACACCACCCACACAGCCACCAACCACCCAAACACACACCTCCCCGGCCGCCACAAACACACCACACACACCCACTCCCCCAGAACAAACCCACGCGTCTCTCCCCACCACCAACCACAACGAGCCCACACAACACACCACCACACCACACAACTCCACGCCCATTCCCCCAACACACCACCACTCCCTCCCCACACATCA
>NW_026576094.1:0-218365 GCF_028641065.1 Leucoraja erinaceus | reverse complement strand
CGACGACAGGTTAATGGGTCTGTACATTTCTTACAAACTCAGATTACATCTACGATTTCCATGAGATCATACGATCATAAGTGATGGGAGTAGAATTAGGCCATATCGCCGTGGTAATTTCAAGGATTATATAGAAACATAAAAACATAGAAATTAGGTGCAGTAGTAGGCCATTCGGCCCTTCGAGCCTGCACCGCCATTCAATATGATCATGGCTGATCATCCAACTCAGTACCACGTACCTGCCTTCTCTCCATACCCTCTGAGCCCCTTGGCCACAAGGGCCACATCTAACTCCCTCTTAAATATAGCCAATGAACTGGCCTCAACTACCCTCTGTGGCAGAAAGTTCCAGAGAGTCACCACTCTCTGAGTGAAAAAAGTTCTCCTCATCTCGGTTTTAAAGGATTTCCCCCTTAACCTTAAGCTGTGACCCCTTGTCCTGGACTTCCCCAACATCGGGAACAATCTTCCTGAATCTAGCCTGTCCAACTCCTTAAGAATGTTGTAAATTTTTATAAGATCCCCTCTCAATCTCCTAAATTCTAGAGAGTATAATAATAATAATAATAATAACTTTATTTGTTAAGCACCTTAAAAACAACCAAAGCTGACCAAAGTGCTGTACAGAAAAAAGAAAACAAGCAAGACATCATAAAACAGGCAGAACAACAGAACATACAACTAACACGAGGCGCATAAATTACATACAAAAATCCAAACAATAAATTAAAAAACATAAAACACAAGTACAAACAACGCAGCAAAACCAAGCAAATAAAGTTAATAAACAATTCGACACCTCACTGGTCTACAAAGGCCATGGAGAATAGATATGTCTTCAGGAGCGATTTAAAAACAGCTAGAGAAGGGGCCTGTATAACGTGCAGAGGCAATTCATTCCACAATCTCGGAGCCGACACAGCAAAGGCACGGTCCCCTCTGAGCTTCCGCTTAGTCTTTGGCTCAATCAGGAGCAGCTGATCATCTGACCTGAGAGAGCGGGAGGGCGAATAAGGGTGAAGAAGCTCAGATAGGTAGGACGGGGCAAGACCACTTAGGGATTTAAAAGTAAATAAAATAATTTTAAAACGAATCCTATACTGAATAGGCAGCCAGTGGAGAGAGGCCAAAAGGTGAGAAACATGATCATGCTTTCGTGTGCCTGTCAAGAGACGAACAGCTGCATTCTGTACCATCTGGAGACGGGCGATGGAGGACCGACTAACCCCCAGATACAGTGCATTGCAGTAATCCAGCCGGGTGGTAACAAAGGCATGGATTACCGTCTCAAAGTGCTTCCTTGACAAAATCGGCTTTATTTTTGCCAGCTGCCTCAGATGGAAAAAAACAGATTTAACAACAGCCCTTACCTGACAGTCAAATCTAAGCTCAGGGTCCACTTTAATCCCCAGGTTCGTGATGTTAGGTTTGAGATATGCAGACAAAGAGCCTAGATCAACAGGGGGGGCCCCAGAGGTGCCACCAAAGATCATTACCTCTGTCTTGTCATCATTAAATTTTAAAAAGTTCAGTGACATCCAGGCCTTTATGTCACTGAGACACTCAAGCAAGAGGCCGACAGAGTGTACACCCCCCTTTCCCAGAGGCACATAAAGCTGACTGTCATCAGCATAAAAGTGGAATGAAATCCCGAGTCTATCCAGTCTTTCTTCATAAGACAGCCCTGACATCCCAGGAATCAGTCTGGTAAACCTTCTCTGCACTCCCTCTATGGCAATAACGTCCTTCCTCAGATTTGGAGAACAATACTCCAGGTGTGGTCTCATCAAGCCCCTGTACAACTGCAGTAGAACCTCCCTGCTCCTATACTCAAATCCTTTTGCTATGAAAGCCAACATACCATTCGCTTGCTTTACTGCCCGCTGCTACTGCATGCCTACCTTCAATGACTGGTGTACCATGACACCCAGGTCTCGCTGCATCTCCCCCTTTCCCAATCGGCCACCATTTAGATAATAGCCTGCTTTCCCGTTTTTGCCACCAAAATGGATAACCTCACATTTATCCACATTATATTGCATCTGCCAAACATTTGCCCACTCACCCAGCCTATCCAAGTCACCTTGCAGTCTCCTAGCATCCTCCTCACCGCTAACACTGCCCCCAGATTAGTGTCATCCGCAAACTTGGAGATATTGCCTTCAATTCCCTCATCCAGATCATTAATATATATTGTACATAGCTGGAGTCCCAGCACTGAGCCTTGCGGTACCCCACTAGTCACTGCCTGCCATTGTGAAAAGGACCGGTTTACATCTACTCTTTGCTTCCTGTTTGCCAGCCAGTTCTCTATCCACATCAATACAGAACCCCAATGCCATGTGCTTTAAGTTTGTATACTAATCTCTTATGGGGGTCCTTGTCGAAAGCCTTCTGGATGTCCAGATACACCACATCCACTGATTCTCCCCTATCCACGCTACCAGTTACATCCACGAAAAATTATATAAGATTCGTCAGACATGATTTACCTTTCGTAAATCCATGCTGACTTTGTGTAATGATTTCACCACTTTCCAAATGTGCTGCTATCCCATCTTTAATAACTGACTCTAGCAGTTTCCCCACTACCGATGTTAGACTAACTGGTCTGTAATTCCCCGTTTTATCTCTCCCTCCCTTCTTAAAAAGTGGGTTACGTTTGCGACCCGCCAATCCTCTGGAACTACTCCAGAATCTAAAGAGTTTTGAAAGATTATTACTAATGCATCCACTATTTCTGGAGCTACTTCCTTAAATACTCTGGGATGCAGCCTATCTGGCCCCTGGGATTTATCGGCCTTTACTCCATTCAATTTACCCAACACCACTTCCCGACTAACCTGGATTTCACTCAATTCCTCCAACTCTTTTGACCCGCGGGCCCCTGCTTTTTCCGGCAGTTTATTTATGTCTTCCTTTGTGAAGACGGAACCAAAGTAGTTATTCAATTGGACCGCCATATCCTTGTTCCCCATGATCAACTCACCTGTTTCTGACTGCAAGGGACCTACATTTGTTTTAACTAATCTCTTTCTTTTCACATATCTATAAAAACTTTTGCAGTCAGTGTTTATGTTTCCTGCCAGTTTTCTTTCATAATCCATTTTTCTTTTCCTAATTAAGCCCTTCGTCCTCCTCTGCTGGTCTCTGAATTTCTCCCAGTACTCCGGTATGCTGCTTTTTCTGCCTAATTTGCACGTATCATCCTTCGCTTTGATACTGTCCCTGATTTCCCGTGTTATCCACGGATGCACTACCTTCCCTGATATATTATTTTGCCAAACTCTGATGAACAACTTTTGTAGTTCATCCCTGCAGTTTTTAAATGTCTTCCATTGCATATCCACCGTCAACCCTTTTAGAATTAATTGCCAGTCTATCTTGGCCAATTCACGTCTCATACCCTCAAAGTTACCTTTCTTTAAGTTCGAAACCAATGTTTCTGTATTAACAATGTCACTCTCCATCCTAATGAAGAACTCAACCATATTATGGCCACTCTTGCCCAAGGGGCCACGCACAACAAGACTACCAACCAACCCTTCCTCATTACTCAATACCCAGTCTAAAATAGCCATCTCTCTCGTTGGTTCCTCTATATGTTGATTTAGATAACTATCCCGCATACATTCCAAAAAATCCTCTTCCTCAGCACCCCTGCCAATTTGATTCACCCATTCTATATGTAGATTGAAGTCACCCATTATAACTGCTTTGACTTTGTCGCGCGCATTTCTAATTTCCTGTTTGATACCATCTCCAACTTCAGTACTACTGTTAGTTGGCCTGTACATAACACCCACCAGCGCTTTTCTGCCCCTTAGTGTTTCGCAGCTCTACACATACCGATTCCACATCCTCCAAGCTAATGTCCTTCCTTTCTATTGCGTTAATCTCCTCTCTAACCAGCAACGCTACCCCACCTCCTTTTCCTTTCTCTTTATCCCTCCTGAATATTGAATATCCCTGGATGTTCAGCTCCCAGCCTTGGTCACCCTGGAACCATGTCTCCGTGATCCCAACTATATCATAATCATTAATGTCTATCTGCACGTTAAACTCATCCACATGATTACGAATATTCCTTGCATTGAGACACAAAGCCTTCAGGCTTGTTTTACAACTCTCTTCCCCCTTATAGAATTATGTTGAGAAGTGGCCCTTTTTGATTTTTGCCCTGGTTTTGTCTGCCTGCCACTTTTACTTTTCACCTTGCTACCTATTGCTTCTCCCCTCATTTTACCCCCCCCCCCCCCCCCCCCCCCCCCCCCCCCCCCCTCCCCTCTTGCACCCATCCCCCTGCCACATTAGTTTAAATCCTCCCCGACAGCACTAGCAAACACTGCCCCGAGGACATTGGTTCCATTCCAGCCCAGGTGCACTCCGTCCTGTTTGTACTGGTCCCACCTCCCCCAGAACTGTTTCCAATGCCCTAAATATTTGAATCCCTCCCACTTGCACCATTTTAATAAGGAGCTGCACAACCGTCTGGAGTTAGTGGGTGGGTTAAGACAGTCTGGAATTAGTACGGTTGAAGGTGATCGAAATCAAAAGCTAAATTGCTTCAGGTCTCGCCGTGGATTTTAAATCAAATTACTGTATCTAGCAAAATAATTCGCGATAGCAAAAATACAGAAAATAAAACAGTAATTATTCTTAAATTTTAATCGGTCTGAACAAGTTGCTTGGTTTGTCGCGCCGCAGGAGCGACCTGATACGTGGAATACTTGCGCCTGTTATCCGTTTTCTGGGATCGCTCATTTTTAAATTCATCTAATCATACGCCACACCATCTAACAACTATATAACAGCACGGAACAGCACGGAAATAGGCCATCTCGGCCATTCTAGACCCCGCAGAATACTTACACTCACATAGTCCCATCCACCTGCACTCAGACCATAGTCCTCCATTCCTTTCCCGTCCATATAACTATCCGATTTATTTTTAAATGAGAAAATCGAACCTGCTTCCACCACTTCCACTGGAAGCTCAGTCCACACAGCTACCATTCTCTGAGTAAAGACGTTCCCCCTTATGTTACCTCAAAACCTTTGTCCCTTAATTCCCAATTCATGTACTCTTGTATAAGTCTTCCTTACTCTCAATGGAAAATGCTTATCCACGTCAACTCTGTCGGTCCGTCTCATAATTTTAAAGACGTCCATCAAGTCCCCCCTTAACATTTTGCGCTCAAAAGAATAAAGTCCTAACTTGTTCAACCTTTCTCTGTAACTTAGGTGCTGAAACCCAGGAGACATTCTTGTAAATCTCCTCTGTACTCTATCTTTTTTGTTGACATCATTCCTCTAATATGACCAAAACTGCACACCATACCCCAGAATTGGCCTCTGCAATGCCTTGTACAATTTTAACATTACATCCCAACTTCTACACTCAATGCTCTGATTTATAAAGGCCAGCACACCGAAATCTTTATTTACCACCCTATCTACATGAGATTCCACCTTCAGGGAACTATGCACAGTTATTTCTAGATCCCTCTGTTCAACGGCCTTTCTCAATTCGCTACCATTTACCATGTACGTTCTATTTTGATTTGGCCTGCCAAGATGTAGCACCTCACACTGATCAGCATTAAACTCCAACTGCCATCTTTCAGCCCACTCTTTGAAATGGACTAAATCTCGCTGTAGACTTTGAAAATCTACTTCATTATCCACAACACCACATATCTTAGTATCATCTGCATACTTACCAATCCAATTTGCGACACCATCATCCAGATCATTGATGTATATGACAAACAACAGTTGACCCAAAACAGATCCCTGAGGCAGCCCACTATCCCTGAGGCAGTACACCATTACTCTCTGGCATCTCCCATTCAGCCACTGTTGAATCCATCTTGCTACTCCACTATTAATACCCAACACGTGAACCTTCTTAACCGACATTCCATATGGAACCTTGTCAAAGGCCTTACTGAAGTCCATATAGACAACATCCACCGGTTAACCTTCATCAATTTCCCTAGTAACATCTTCAAAAAATTCAGGACAATTAGTCAAACATGACCTTCCAGGCACAAATCCATGTTGACTGTTCCTAATCAGACCCTGTTTATCAAGATAATTACATATATATTATCTCTAATCATCCTTTCCATGAATTTGCCCACCACAAACCGAACACGATGGTGTACACGTTAATTTTCTGCATCTTTGTAACATCGCCAATCATGGTGAATCGACCTTATCCTGCATAAACAAATGGGTCCGTGAAATTTGGACTACATTCTGTACCTTTCTCATCACGAGTGTGACTGTAGGATGAGGCACGGAACCTACTATGCTAATGCCATCAACTCATACAGCGAGATAGTAAATTGCGATTTCATAACTTGATGTGGTCACGCTTCTTTTTATCGATACCATGTTTTATGCTCTGGATTCATCCATTCCCCTACATACGCCCAGAATTCTCGTCACAGACCGATGAACGCATCACACACCAACTCAGCACAACCAGTCGGGTAAATACGGAATTTCGTATTGGCAAACGACTTCACAAATTCCAGCCACTTTGCAGACTGCTTTTGTCAGAGGATTTACTTCTCCGGAATCAACAGTGAAAGTGAGTAGTGTTGGTCTCCAAATTTGACGAAATATATTCTGGCCATAGAGGGAGTACAGAGAAGGTTCACCAGACTGATTCCTGGGACGTCAGGACTTTCATATGAAGACAGACTGGACAGACACGGTTTGTACTTGCTAGAATTTAGAAGATTGAGGGGGGATCTTATAGAAACTAACAAAATTCTTAAGGGGTTGGACAAGCTAGAGGCAGGAAGTCTTTTCCCGATGTTGGGGAAGTCCAGAACAATGGGTCACAGTTTAAGGATAAGGGGGAAATCTTTTAGGACCCAGATGAGAAAAACTTTTTTTCACACAGAATGGTGAATCTCTGGAATTCTCTGCCACAGAAGGTAGTTGAGGCCAGTTCATTGGCTATATTTAAGAGGGAGTTAGATAAGGCCCTTGTGACTTAAGGGATCAGGGGGTGTGGAGAGAAGCCAGTTAAAGGATACTGAGTAGGATGATCAGCCATGATCTTATTGAATGGCGGTGCAGGTTCGAAGGGATAAATGACCTACTCCTGCACCCACTTTCTGTGTTTCTATGTTTCTACGTAAGCATCACTCCGTTCTCTACATGTTCTGAATAAATCATTTGGGCTTGTTCAGACCAAGAAATATGTAGTCCAAGTATTTGAAGGTGCAAAGAACGCAGATGCGGGAAGGAGTAATGGATGGATTGGAGGTACCAAGCGCTTCGGGAACTACCACCGTAAACACAGACACTGATGATGTATTAACTCGACTTATGTTTATCAGAATATAGCGGCGATCATTCCTGTGTCCGACACTATTTGCGGAACCGCACATTAAACGTGAGGATTTATCGGAAGCTGAAATCCCAGGGAACCCCCGCAGTGTGTGACAGCTCCAACGACCAGTATAGTCTGCCAGAGTTCGCATCCCGTTCGTATTTCGTGGACTAGGGGATGGGCTCTGGACTTTGTGCCTTCCATCTCAGTGGGAACCATTGTGGGGGGATGCTTTGTTAAATGCTTTAATGTTGAGTCTTATCTTTATCTGTATGCTGCATGGCAAGTCAAATTCATTACACTAATTGGTATATGTGATAATAAATGTCCTTTGTACCTTTGCATTTGCAGCATTGTTACGTTTCGATTTTGAGCTTTAGTTCAGTGGGATCTGCAGCCGTGTAATTGTCTTCCGTTCCGACTAGTCGCGGAATATAATGGCGGCACCCCATGGATTCGTAGATGCCTTCCATCTAAGGAGCAGTATCAGACGTAAAATCATGAATTGGTGTGGATTCATTCAGAACTGCAGACGATGCAGTTTACTGACAGGTGCAAGATTAATCTGACCCCCAATCTTTCTCCAGAAGTGTTCAGCGGCCGATATAGCGATTTATTTTCTTTTTCGTCATATTTAGTCATCAATTTTAGAATAAGATTACGGACAATAATCAAATGAGAAAAAACTTGGCCACCTTCTTGCACTTTCTTTCGCTCTCGAAAGGAATATTCGCCGCATAAATCCGACAGCACCGCCATCTCATCTGCGATCACCTTAACATCGAAAGTACGTTACTGCCCCATCCATAGGACAGCAATACCAAAGAGGGTGGCCTGTTGAAAGTGGACAGGGACGGATGAGGCTTCATGTGTCCTGAAGGGGAAGTAAACATATGAGTAATTATCGGCCGTTCAGTATAAGGTGCCTGAAGAAAATGACGCTGCGAGCAGGGTTCGAACCTGCGTGGGGAATCCCCATTGGATTTCAAGTCCAACGCCTTAACCACTCGGCCATCGCAGCTCTCTTCAGCTCCTTTGTTGCTGAAGGATTCAGAAAAGGGCGCCGTGTGAAACTGCAATGGGAGTATACGCTGCTCAGCATGATGTCTGGGTTTGAAATGTTGTCCTCGTTTTCTTGATACAGAGCTAAAATAGTAGACGATGCTAAGTAGCGCACAGTTTTGGTCTCCTAATTTGAGAAAGAACATCGTTGTGATTGAGGCTGTGCAGCGTTGGTTCATGAGATTGATCCCTGCGATGGTGGGACTGTCATACGAGGAAAGATTGAACATACTAGGCTTTTATGTACTGGAGTTTGGAAGGGTGATGGGGGATCTTATAGACACATTTAAAATTATAAAATGATTGGACAGCTAGATGCAGGAAAAATGTTCATAACGTTGGGCGAGTCCAGAACCAGGGTCCATAGTCTTATAATAAAGGGGAGGTCGTTTAAGACTGAGGTGTGAAAACACTTTTTCAACCAGAGAGTTGTGAATTTATGGAATTAGCTGCCACAGAGGGCAGTGGAGGCCAAATTACTGGATGGATTTAATAGAGAGTTAGATAGAGCTCCTGCACTTATTTTCTATGTTTCTATGTTTCTATGTAATTGACTTGACTTGAAATAGATTGGCGTGACTTGACTTGACTTGAAATGGATTTACTTGACGTGTTTTGAAATTGATTGTCTTTACTTGAAAAGGATTGACGACTTGCAATGGATTGACTTGACTTAACTTGAAATGGATTGACTTGACTTGACTTGAAATGGATTGACATGATTTGACTTGAAATGGCTTGACTTGGCTTGAATTGGATTGACGTGAAATGGATTGACTTGACTTGAAATTGATTGACTTGACATAACTTGAAACGGATTGACTTGAATTGACTTGAAATGAATTGATTTAAAATGGATTGACTTAACTTGAAATGGATTGATTTGATTTGACTTGAAATGGATTGCCTTGACTTGACGACTTGAACCGGATTGACTTGACTTGACTTGAAATGGATTGAATTGACTTGAAATGGATTGACTTGAATTGAAATTGATTGATGACTTGACTTGAATGGCTTCACTTGACTAGAATTAAAATGGATTGACTTGACAAGAAATGGATTGACTTGACTTGAAATGGAGGGACTTGACTTGACTTGAAATGGATTGACTTGAATTGACCTGACTTGAAATGGATTGGCTTGACTTGACTTGACTTGAAATGGATTGACTTGACTTGAAATGGATTTAATTGACTTGAAATGGTTTGACTTGAAATGTATTGACTTGACATTAAATGGATTGAATTGACTTGAAATGGATTGCCTTGAAATGGATTGACATGACTTGAAATGGATTAAATTGACTTGCAATGGATTGACGGCTTGAAATGGTTTGACAACTTGAAATGGATTGACTGGACTTGACATGGATTGACTTGAAATGGATTGACGACTTGAAATTGATTGACCTGACTTGAAATGGATTGACTTGACTTGACTTGAAATGGATTGACTTGACGACATGAAATGGCTTGACGTGACTTGAAATGGATTGATTGACTTGACATGCAATGGCTTGACCTGACTTGAAATGGATTGACTTGACTTGACTTGAAATGGATTGTCTTCACTTGAAATTGATTGACGTGACTTGAAAGGGATTTACGACTTGACTTGCAAGGGATTGACGACTTGACTTGAAATGGATTGACTTCAATTGACTTTAAATGGATTGAGTTGACATGACTTGAATGGACATGACTTGAATTTACTTGACTTGAAATTGACTTACCTTAAAATCGATCGACTTGACTTGACTTGACTTGACCTGGATTGACTTGGATTGACTGGAAATTGACTTGACCTGAATTGGCTTGAAATTGACTTGACTTGACTTGACTAACCATGAAATGATTTGACATGGATTGACTTGGCATGGATTGACTTGACCTGACATGGATTGACTTGACTTGCTCGGGATTTTACTACTGTTAGTACACGTATGTATATAGATTTATATTATGGATTTATATTGTAGATATATAGATTTAAATTATGCCAACCTTGGCCTAGCCAATGATAACAAAGTATCAGAAAGTAGGAGAAACCTATTGCCTTTATTCGAAACCAGCGAACTTACTAATTGAATGACACAATTCACCCTATTCTGCCCGAGAACTCCCTCAATATCTATAAAATCAGTGAACCCCGGCCCTGACGACGGATGCTCAGTCATGTTGAATATATTTTCAACGGGAAGCAAAGATGCACCTGATCCAATGTACCTGAGCCACACGTTGATCTTGGTTCCGTGCTCAGCATCGATCGAAAATGGAGCTGCGTGTGTCCTTTACACGCCTCAATTTGCGATGATACCATTGCATCTGCTGACGGGATTGCAACGCGTGCCTGAGGATCTTGCCTTTTACCAACTGTTCTCTTCCACCTTGAATTCATTGAACAAAGCATGTACATCACAAGAGGAGGTGAACAGGCTGAGATCCGAAGACAGAATTCGGCAATCGAGTCTGCTCCGCCATCCTGTAATGGCTGTTGAATGTATCCCTCTCAACCGCCTTTATCCTGCATTCTCTCGGTAACCATTGACCCCCTTCCTGTGAACATTAATTTGCCACTTTTTTTTGCCCTTTTCACCCAACATGTCTAAGACCTTCTACACACTCCGTATTTCCTCAACAATAACGGCCCCTCCCCTTGTGTCTGTATTATCCGCAAACCTAGAGATAAAACCTGAAATTCCATCATCCACGTCGTTAAAATATAGTGTGAAATGTAGCAGACCGAATGTCCCTGTGTAACATCACTAATTATCAGCAGCCGACCAGCAAAGCCCCCAACACTTTGTTTCCACTCTTTGCCTTTTGCCAATAAGCCACTCTTCTATCCGTATCTTGCCTCTAATAACGCGGGCTCATAACTTGTTTGTTGCACGTGCGGCACCTTCATCGAAGACCCTCTGAAATTGCAGATAATCAACATCCCCCTCTCTCTCTCTCTCTCTCTCTCTCTCTCTCTCTCTCTCTCTCTCTCTCTCTCTCTCTCTCTCTCTCTCTCTCTCTCTCTCTCTCTCTCTCTCTCTCTCTCTCCTCTCTCTCTCTCTCTCTCTCTCTCTCTCTCTCTCTCTCTCTCTCTCTCTCTCTCTCTCTCTCTCTCTCTCTCTCTCTCTCTCTCTCTCTCCCTCTCTCTCTCTCCCTCTCTCTCTCTCTCTCTCTTGTCCTTCTTGTTGCTTACGTCCTCAAAGAATTTCAACAGATGTTTTTCAGGCAAAATAGTCCCGTGACAAAACAGTGCTGATTTCGTCCTATTTTGTGATCTGTTTTCAGGTGCTCCGAAACTGCATACTGAATAATGTAATCTAAAATCTTGCCAACTATTGACGACAGGTTAATGGGTCTGTACATTTCTTACAAACTCAGATTACATTTACGATTTCCATGATATCATACGATCATAAGTGATGGGAGTAGAATTAGGCCATATCGCCGAGGTAATTTCAAGGATTATATAGAAACATAAAAACATAGAAATTACGTGCAGGAGTAGGCCATTCGGCCATTCGAGCCTGCACCGCCATTCAATATGATCATGGCTGATCATCCAACTCAGTTCCCCGTACCTGCCTTCTCTCCATACCCTCTGAGCCCCTTTCCCAATCGGCCACCATTTAGATAATAGTCTGCTTTCCCGGTTTTGCCACAAAAATGGATAACCTCACATTTATCCACATTATACTGCATCTGCCAAACATTTGCCCACTCACCCAGCCTATCCAAGTCACCTTGCAGTCTCCTAGCATCCTCCTCACAACTAACACTGCCCCCAGCTTAGTGTCATCCGCAAACTTGGAGATATTGCCTTCAATCCCCTCATCCAGATCATTAATATATATTGTAAATAGCTGGGGTCCCAGCACTGAGCCTTGCGGTACCCCACTAGTCACTGCCTGCCATTGTGAAAAGGACCGGTTTACTCCTACTCTTTGCTTCCTGTTTGCCAGCCAGTTCTCTATCCACATCAATACTGAACCCCCAATGCCATGTGCTTTAAGTTTGTATACTAATCTCTTATTGGGGTCCTTGTCGAAAGCCTTCTGGAAGTCCAGATGCACCACCTCTACTGGTTCTCCCCTATCCACGCTACTAGTTATATCCTCGAAAAATTCTATAAGATTCGTCAGACATGATTTACCTTTCGTAAATCCATGCTGACTTTGTCCAATGATTTCACCACTTTCCAAATGTGCTGCTATCCCATCTTTAATAACGGACTCTAGCAGTTTCCCCACTACCGATGTTAGACTGACTGGTCTGTCATTCCCCGTTGTCTCTCTCCCTCCCTTCTTAAAAAGTGGGTTACGTTTGCGACCCGCCAATCCTCTGGAACTACTCCAGAATCTAAAGAGTTTTGAAAGATTATTACTAATGCATCCACTATTTCTGGAGCTACTTCCTTAAGTACTCTGGGATGCAGCCTATCTGGCCCTGGGGATTTGTCGGCCTTTAATATATTCAATTTACCCAACACCACTTCCCGACTAACCTGGATTTCACTCAATTCCTCCAACTCTTTTGACCCGCGGGCCCCTGCTTTTTCCGGCAGAGTATATATGTCTTCCTTTGTGAAGACGGAACCAAAGTAGTTATTCAATTGGACCGCCATTTCCTTGTTCCCCATGATCAACTCACCTGTTTCTGACTGCAAGGGACCTACATTTGTTTTAACTAATCTCTTTCGTTTCACATATCTATAAAAACTTTTCCAGTCAGTTTTTATGTTCCCTGCCAGTTTTCTTTCCTTCGTCCTCCTCTGCTGGTCTCTGAATTTCTCCCAGTCCTCCGGTATGCCGCATTTTCTGGCTAATTTGCACGCATCATGCTTCGCTTTGATACTATCCCTGATGTCCCTTGTTATCCACGGATGCACTACCTTCCCTGATATATCATTTTGCCAAACTGTGATGAACAACTTTTGTAGTTCATCCCTGCAGTTTTTAAATGTCTTCCATTGCATATCCACCGTCAATCCTTTTAGAATTAATTGCCAGTCAATCTTGGCCAATTCACGTCTCATACCCTCAAAGTGACCTTTCTTTAAGTTCAAAACCAATGTTTCTGAATTAACAATGTCACTCTCCATCCTAATGAAGAACTCAACCATATTATGGCCACTCTTGCCCAAGGGGCCACGCACAACAAGACTACCAACCAACCCTTCCTCATTACTCAATACCCAGTCTAAAATAGCCATCTCTCTCGTTGGTTCCTCTATATGTTGATTTAGATAACTATCCCGCATACATTCCAAAAAATCCTCTTCCTCAGCACCCCTGCCAATTTGATTCGCCCATTCTATATGTAGATTGAAGTCACCCATTATAACTGCTTTGACTTTGTCGCGCGCATTTCTAATTTCCTGTTTGATACCATCTCCAACTTCAGTACTACTGTTAGTTGGCCTGTACATAACACCCACCAGCGCTTTCTGCCCCTTAGTGTTTCGCAGCTCTACCCATACCGATTCCACATCCTCCAAACTAATGTCCGTCCTTTCCATTGCTTAATCTCCTCTCTAACCAGCAACGCTACCCCACCTCCTTTTCCTTTCTCTTTATCCCTCCTGAATATTGAATATCCCTGGATGTTCAGCTCCCAGCCTTGGTCACCCTGGAGCCATGTCTCCGTGATCCCAACTATATCATAATCATTAATGTCTATCTGCACGTTAAACTCATCCACATGATTACGAATACTCCTTACATTGAGACACAACACCTTCAGGCGTGTTTTTACAACTCTCTTACCCCTTATAGAATTATGTTGAGAAGTGGCCCTTTTTGATTTTTGCCCTGGTTTTGTCTGCCTGCCACTTTAACTTTTCACCTTGCCACCTCTTTCTTCTACCATCATTTTACACCCCCCCCCCCGCCTCTCTGCTCTTGCACCCATCCCCCTGCCACATTAGTTTAAATCCTCCCCGACAGCACTAGCAAACACTCCCCCAAGGACATTGGTTCCATTCCAGCCCAGGTGCACACCGTCCTGTTTGTACTGGTCCCACCTCCCCCAGAACTGTTTCCAATGCCCTAAATATTTGAATCCCTCCCACTTGCACCATTTTTCAAGCCACGTATTCATCTGCAATATCCTCCTATTTCTGCTCTGACTGGCCCGTGGTACTGGTAGTAATCCAGAGATTATTACCTTTGAGGTCCTACTTTTAAGCTTATCTCCTAGCTCCATAAATTCATCCTGTAGGACCTCATCTCTTTTTTACCTATATTACGACGGAGATAATGCTCTGTTGCTGTTATCTCGATGTTAATAAGGAGCTGCACAACCGTCTGAAGTTAGTGGGTGGGTTAAGACAGTCTGGAATTAGTATGGTTGCAACGGTGTTGCATGACACTGTGAAGGCGATCGAAAGCAAAATCTAATTGCTTCAAGTCTCGCCGCGGATTTAAAATCAAATTACTGTATCTAGCAAAATAATTCGCGATAGCAAAAATACAGAAAATAAAACAGTAAATATTCTTAAATTTTAATCGGTCTGAACTAGTTGCTTGGTTTGTCGCGCCGCAGGAGCGACCTGGTACGTGGAATACTTGCGCCTGTTATCCGTTTTCTGGGCTCGCTCATTTTTAAATTCATCTAATCATACGCCACACCATCTAACAACTATATAACTATATAACAATTACAGCACGGAAATAGGCCATCTCGGCCATTCTAGACCCCGCAGAATACTTACTCTCACATAATCCTATCCACCTGCACTCAGACCATAGTCCTCCATTCCTTTCCCGTCCATATAACTATCCGATTTATTTTTAAATGAGAAAATCGAACCTGTTTCCACCACTTCCACTGGAAGCTCAGTTCACACAGCTACCATTCTCTGAGTAAAGAGGCACGGAACCTACTATGCTAATGCCATCAACTAATTCAGCGAGATATTAAATTGCAATTTCATAACTTGATGTGGTCACGCTCTTTTTATCGATACCATGTTTTATGCTCTGGATTCATCCATTCCCCTACATACGCCCAAAATTCTTGCCACAGACCGATGAACGCATCACACACCAACTCAGCACAACCAGTCGGGTAAATACGGAATTTCGTATTGGCAAACGATTTCACAAATTCCAGCCACTTTGCAGACTGCTTTTGTCAGAGGATTTACTTCTCCGGAATCAACAGTGAAAGTGAGTAGTGTTGGTCTCCAAATCTGACGAAATATATTCTAGCCATAGAGGGAGTACAGAGAAGGTTCACCAGACTGATTCCTGGGACGTCAGGACTTTCATATGAAGAAAGACTGGACAGACACGGCTTGTAATTGCTAGAATTTAGAAGATTGAGGGGGGATCTTGTAGAAACTTACAACATTCTTAAGGGGTTGGACAAGCTAGAGGCAGGAAGTCTTTTCCCGATGTTGGGGAAGTCCAGAACAAGTGGTCACAGTTTAAGGATAAGGGGGAAATCTTTTAGGACCCAGATGAGAAAAACTTTTTTTCACACAGAATGGTGAATCTCTGGAATTCTCTGCCACAGAAGGTAGTTGAGGCCAGTTCATTGGCTATATTTAAGAGGGAGTTAGATAAGGCCCTTGTGACTTAAGGGATCAGGGGGTGTGGAGAGAAGGCGGTTAAAGGATACTGAGTAGGATGATCAGCCATGATCTTATTGAATGGCGGTGCAGGCTCGAAGGGATAAATGACCAACTCCTGCACCCACTTTCTGTGTTTCTATGTTTCTACGTAAGCGTCACTCCGTTCTCTACATGTTCTGAATAAATCATTTGGGCTTCTTCAGACCAAGAAACACCTTGTCCAAGTAGTTGAAGGTGCAAAGAACGCAGATGGGGGAAGGAGTAATGGATGGATTGGAGGTGCCAAGCGCTTCGGGAACTACCACCGTAAACACAGACACTGATGATGTATTAACTCGACATGTTTATCAGAATATGGCGGCGATCATTCCTGTGTCCGACACTATTTGCGGAACCGCACATTAAACGTGAGGATTTATCGGAAGCTGAAATCCCAGGGAACCCCCGCAGTGTGTGACAGCTCCGACGACCAGTATAGGCTGCCAGAGTTCGCATCCCGTTCGTATTTCGTGGACTAGGGGATGGGCTCTGGACTTTGTGCCTTCCCTCTCAGTGGGAACCATTGTGGGGGGATGCTTTGTTAAATGCTTTAATGTTGAGTCTTATCTTTATCTGTATGCTGCATGGCAAGTCAAATTCATTACACCAATTGGTATATGTGATAATAAATGTCCTTTGTACCTTTGTATTTGCAGCATTGTTGCGTTTCGATTTGAGCTTTAGTTCAGTGGGATCTGCAGCCGTGTAATTGTCTTCCGTTCCGACTAGTCGCGGAATATAATGGCGGCACCCCATGGATTCGTAGATGCCTTCCATCTAAGGAGCAGTATCAGACGTAAGATCATGAATTCGGGTGGATTCATTCAGAACTGCAGACGATGCAGTTTACTGACAGGTGCAAGATTACTCTGACCCCTAATCTTTCTCCAGAAGTGTTCAGCGGCCGATATAGCGATTTATTTTCTTTTTCGTCATATTTAGTCATCAATTTTAGAATAAGATTACGGACAATAATCAAATGAGAAAAAACTTGGCCACCTTCTTGCACTTTCTTTCGCTCTCGAAAGGAATATTCGCCGCATAAATCCGACAGCACCGCCATCTCATCTGCGATCACCTTAACATAACCATATAACCATATAACAATTACAGCACGGAAGCAGGCCATCTCGGCCCTACAAGTCCGTGCAAACAATTTTTTTCCCCTTAGTCCCACCTGCCTGCACTCATACCACAACCCTCCATTCCCTTCTCATCCATATGCCTATCCAATTTATTTTTAAATGATACCAACGAACCTGCCTCCACCACTTCCACTGGAAGCTCATTCCACACCGCTACCACTCTCTGAGTAAAGAAGTTCCCCCTCATGTTACCCCTAAACTTCTGTCCCTTAATTCTGAAGTCATGTCCTATTGTTTGAATCTTCCCTATTCTCAAAAGGGAAAAGCTTGTCCACATCAACTCTGTCTATCCCTCTCATCATTTTAAATACCTCGATCAGGTCCCCCCTTAACCTTCTGCGCTCCATAGAATAAAGACCTAACTTATTCAACCTATCTCTGTAACTTAGTTGTTGGAACCCAGGCAACATTCTAGTAAATCTCCTCTGTACTCTCTCTATTTTGTTGACATCCTTCCTATAATTGGGCGACCAAAATTGTACACCATACTCCAGATTTGGTCTCACCAATGTCTTGTACAATTTTAACATTACATCCCAGCTTCTATACTCAATGCTCTTATTTATAAAGGCTAGCATACCAAAAGCTTTCTTTACCACCCTATCTATATGAGATTCCACCTTCAAGGAACTATGCACGGTTATACCCAGATCCATCTGTTCAACTGAATTCTTCAATTCCCTACCATTTACCATTTACGTCCTATTTTGATTTGTCCTGCCAAGGTGTAGCACCTCACATTTATCAGCATTAAACTCCATCTGCCATCTTTCAGCCCATTTTTCCAAATGGCCTAAATCACTCTTTAGACTTTGGAAATCCTCTTCATTATCCACAACACCCCCTATCTTGGTGTCATCTGCATACTTACTAATCCAATTTACCACACCTTCATCCAGATCATTGATGTACATGCCAAACAACAAAGGACCCAACACAGATCCCTGAGGCAACCCACTAGTCACCTGCCTCCAACCCGATAAACAGCCACCCACCATTACCCTCTGGCTTCTCCCATTCAGCCACTGTTGAATCCATCTTGCTATTCCTGCATTTATACCCAACAGTTGAACCTTCTTAACCAACCTTCCATGAGGAGCCTTGTCAAAGGCCTTACTAAAGTCCATATAGACAACATCCACTGCTTTACCCTCGTCAATTTCCCTAGTAACCTCTTCAAAAAATTCAAGAAGATTAGTCAAACATGACCTTCCAGGCACAAATCTATGTTGACTGTTCCTAATCAGACCCTGTTTATCTAGATGCTTATATATATTATCTCTAAGTATCTTTTCCATTAATTTGCCCACCACTGAAGTCAAACAAACAGGTCTATAATTGCTAGGTTTACTCTTAGAGCCCTTTTTAAACAATGGAACAACATGCGCAGTACGCCAATCCTCGGGGACTATTCCCGTTTCTAATGACATTTGAAACATCGAAAGTACGTTACTGCCCCATCCATAGGACAGCAATACAAAAGAAAGTGGCCTGTTGAATGTGGACAAGGATGGATGAGGCTTCATATGTCCTGAAGGGGAAGTAAAAATATGAGGAATTATCGGCCGTTCAGTATAAGGCGCCTGAAGAAAACGACGCTGCGAACAGGATTCGAACCTGCGTGGGGAATCCCCATTGGATTTCAAGTCCAACACCTTAACCACTCGGCCATCGCAGCTCTCTTCAGCTCCTTTGTTGCAGAAGGATTCAGAAAAGGGCGCCGTATGAAACTGTAATGGGTGTATACGCTGCTCAGCATGATGTCTGGGTTTGAAATGATGTCCCCGTTTTCTTTATACAGAGCTAAAATAGCAGACGATGCTAAGTAGCGTTCCAAAGAAAATTGGATTTATATAACTGGAATTGCATCGTGTTTGTGGACGGTTGGCAAGGAAGACCTAGTGAGACTGAGACGCCATTGCCTTCTGCAACAATTACGAAGAGGTTGCTGCCCACATTTTGACATTACTCAGTTATTCTCCGTCATTACTAGAGCTCACGTCGGATTTGTTAATTGTCCTTATTTTATGCGATTCCAACATTTTCATATCTCTCTTCCATTCGTATCAGAACCCTGAAGCCAGGTTTACCGACGCAACGGTATTTCATCCGCCTGATGGTGTTTCCGTAGTCAAGTCCATTTCATTAATTACCTCATAAATTATTCAATGCGCGTGACACTGCATTATTCTTTTCCCATTACTCCTGAAATGTCTAAATGACCAATCAGTGGAGAAGCACATGTCACGTCACGAGGAACTACACATCACTCGGTCGGTTGAGCATCGATGAGTGTTAAGCTGTTCTCCCAGTTAGGTGGCTCGACGTAACGACAATTATCGGGATATGGATCGTTTCAGTGATATCATGCTCACTGCACCCAATGGGTGAAACCCAACCTCTATCCAGTGGCTGAGCATTATCGACTGTGACGTGTTCAGCCTAATAATCCGATCAGCAGATCCTCAGTTTTCGGGTGGGATGGAACGTGAGGATCGCGGTTGGTAATCTGGTCGTCATAAACGAAATAAATATATAATTGTTCCGCCGTCACCATCCCAAAATTGTTCGCATTGTAAAGTGGACTGTGTAAGCGCGAGGGTTCAACCCAATTAGGCTGCATTCGTCATCTCCTCTCGTTCACCTTGTCCTCGTTTCCTTTGAATCGGGTATTGCTCCGCCCTTTCATTTCCCTTCATCTCTCCCATCCGCATCAACAGATTCCAACATTTAACATGGTCTGGGAAACATTCTGACATCGGACGTCAGTGACATTACATCTTGGCCTACCACAGCATTGGCATCACATAAGATCTGAAAACTTCTGTAAATATTCATTATCAGTTATTTCCCAGTGTACTGCCTGTTCCCCCATCATTTCTTTCTCCAGCTCACTCCCGTTTCTGGTGCAGCGCTCAGGCCAGGAACAACTACACGCATTACTGCAAGCAAGAAAGTAAGCAAGCTAGGCACTTGTTTTACGGGAAGAAAGTTTAGTAAGTAAATCTAGAACTGCAAAACTGAAGCATTCAATACAGTAATAGCAAAGCCAACATGTCCCTGTCATGGTAACATTCCGCAGTAGCTTGAATGTAGAACCCTGAATGTTGAGGGATATTGCGGGTTGAAGAAAGAGGATACATAAAGGACATGGCATAGATTACTGTCACACATATCAACAAGCGCAAAAAGGCGCAAAAAACGAATGCGGAAGACAACACTAAATAACTATGATCCCGGGATAATGGGAGACTAGATGGCAGTAAACTGGAAGACGATCTATAAATATATCAAAGACAGTAAAATAAATAGCTTGAGGCTGGATCCCAATGGGGACAACGGCTGCAATCGCTGAGTGGTGATAGAGGCACACGTGAGGTTTTTAGTGAATCCGTTTAATTGACATTCGAGGTTTTGCAGTTGGAAAACTCATGGAAAGGATGTTGAGAATCTGCGGCAGGTTGCGACAAAGAAATGAAATATATTTGTTGCCATAATAAGTTTAAACGTGTATAAACCCACAGGACGGGATGCAATTCATGCCAGGCTTCGCGGGAAGCATTCGAAGAGCGAAATGCGGATTTGTCTGAGATTTTGATATCTTTGCTGGATACCCATAAAATATCAGTTGTGTAGCGGTCAACAAACGTGGTTCGCCTTTTTAAGATATAATATCAGATAGTCCTCATAAAACCCCTGTCACGGGGTGCGGGTTGACCCACGAGTGACCATGAGTTTGAAAACAAATTTACCTCGTGGTAATCACGTACCATTAACGTCGCGAGGACGTCGGAACTCGTGGAAGCGACTTAGCGACTCGTTGCGTTAACGGCAGGTACCCGTGAAACTTGATAACTATTGAAAATGTTCAGACATGTTGAAAGTTTTCCACGAGTCAGATTTACTGTTGAAGACGTCGGACAATAAAATATAGTTATTTGTTATCAAGATCAAATGATGTCTGGAAGTCTTCATTTTAATATCACTACAAAGTCTCATGACTTGAATGTAATATTCCTTTCATCCTACAACACACAATTGAGGAAGTGGCGCAATATATTCACATCTTGATTCTCACAATCATTTGTTAGAGTTAAGGACTCAGGTGCCTCATATGCTGTGCATTTTAAATGTTAAAAATTGTCCCCTCTCAGTAGATCAGAAAATAAGACAGACTGCAGGGTGAATATGAAATAAGGTCTATATTCACCTTTTTCAATTAAAACACGCTTTTTTGTACTTAGTGAGAACAGGAGCAGCACAGCAAACAACACGGTGGTCTTAAAAAGGCCTCTCAAAGATGCAAATCAACAAATGAAGCACAAATAAGTGTTTCCAGTATATACCCTCATTCAACTGAGAAATGGAGCACAAGCCTTACTTCGGGCAATAAAAAAGACAACGCAAAGACTCAATGACAAGTTTTGAGATCTACCATCAGATAAGCAGACACATGATAACCACGTTTTAAAGAAAAGACAGATGGAATGAAATTACTTACACTAAAATGAGAAACAAATCCACACTTAACTTTCATGAATATAGTAATTTTTACCATGTGACGAATTTACAACACGTCAGTAGACGTTGTTGGCTCAAAAGTAACTCGGGAGAGGAACTTGGTAACTCGGGAGACGAACTTGGACCATCGCAGAAATGACAAGTAAACGGCAATCATACCCGTGGGAACTCGGTTAAACTCTTGATCATAAAATTGCAATCTCGTACACAACCACGAGTATTTCACTCGGGGTCACTCGTGGGTCAATTCTAACATCGGTGCTAGACTTGAAAATGATAGGTAAATGAGGAAGAGGACCAATGATGAGCTGGAAAGGCAGTGTCCATTCAGATACTCTGGCGCCAGAATACAGGATGTCACGGACAGAGTGCAGAAAATCCTCAAGGGCGAAGGTGAACAGCCGGAATAGGTAGCGCATGACGGCACCAACGATGTCGGAAAGAAGGGGATGAATATTCTACAGCGTGACTTTAGAGAGCACGATAAAATGCTGAATACTATCCAGGGTGGTTATCTCCGGTTTAGTTCCAGTTCCCCATGCTGGCGAGAGCAGGAATAGGGCGATACGGGACCTGAATGTGTGGGTGAGGAACTGGTGCAGGGGGCACGTATTTAGATTCTTAGATCACTAAGATATGTTTTGTAGTAAGTGGGAACTGTACAAAAAGGACGGATTGCATCTTAACAGGTGGTGGACCAGCATTCTGGCAGGCAGGTTTGCCACTGCTACAAGGGGGGTTGGGGTGGCAAATGGGATAGTCGATGTCGAAATTAAAGGGAATGGATAGTTAATGACCCCCGAATTAACTGGAAAGGAAGTGGACAAAGGGAGAGGAGAGTATGACCAAGTTTAATAGGGATTAATGTGAAAGGTGAGATGCGTAATGAATTAAAAGTATTGTATATGAATGCGCGAATTATTAGAAGTATAGTAGCTTGAGCTTGAGGCTCAGTTAGAGGTTGGTAGAGGTTGGTTTTCTTCGGTATTCACCAAGGAGAAGGATATTGAATTATGTGAGGTAAGGGAAACTAGTAGAGTAGCTATGGATACTATGAGGTTCAAAGTAAAAGAAGTACTGACACTTTTGAAAAATATAAAAGTGGATAAGTCTCCAGGTCATGACAGGATATTCCCTAGGACATTGAGGGAAGTCAGTGTAGAAATAGCCGGGTCTATGACAGAAATATTTCAAATGTCATTAGAAACGGGAGTAGTCCCCGAGGATTGGCGTACTGCGCATGTTGTTCCATTGTTTAAAAAGGGTTCTAAGAGTAAACCTAGCAATTGTAGACCTGTTAGTATGACTTCAGTGGTGGGCAAATTAATGGAAAAGATACTTAGAGATAATATATATAAGCATCTAGATAAACAGGGTCTGATTAGGAACAGGCAACATGGATTTGTACCTGGAAGGTCATGTTTGACTAATCTTCTTTAATTTTTTGAAGCGGTTACTAGGGAAATTGACGAGGGTAAAGCAGTGGATGTTGTCTTTATGGACTTCAGTAAGGCCTTTGACAAGGTTCCTCATGGAAGGTTGGTTAAGAAGGTTCAATGGTTGGGTATTAATGGTGGAGTAGCAAGATGGATTCAACAGTGGCTGAATGGGAGATGCCAGAGAGTAATGGTGGATGGTTGTTTGTCATGTTGGAGGCCAGTGACGAGTGGGCTGCCACAGGGATCTGTGTTGGGTCCACTGTTGTTTGTCATGTACATCAATGATCTGGATGATGGTGTGGTAAATTGGATTAATAAGTATGCAGATGATACTAAGATAGGTGGGGTTGCGGGTAATGAAGTGGAGTTTCAAAGTCTACAGAGAGATTTATGCCAGTTGGAAGAGTGGGCTAAAAGATGGCAGATGGAGTTTAATGCTGATAAGTGTGAGGTGCTACATCTTGGCAGGACAAATCAAAATAGGACGTACATGGTAAATGGTAGGGAATTGAAGAATGTAGGTGAACAGAGGGATCTGGGAATAACTGTGCACAGTTCCCTGAAAGTGGAATCTCATGTAGATAGGGTGGTAAAGAAAGCTTTTGGTTTGCTGGCCTTTATAAATCAGAGCATTGAGTATAGAAGTTGGGATGTAATGTTAAAATTGTACAAGGCATTGGTGAGGCCAATTCTGGAGTATGGTGTACAATTTTGGTCGCCTAATTATAGGAAGGATGTCAACAAAATAGAGAGAGTACAGAGGAGATTTACTAGAATGTTGCCTGGGTTTCAGCAACTAAGTTACAGAGAAAGGTTGAACAAGTTAGGGCTTTATTCTTTCCAGCGCAGAAGGTTACGGGGGGACTTGATAGAGGTTTTTAAAATGATGAGAGGGATAGACAGAGTTGACGTGGAAAAGCTTTTCCCACTGAGAGTAGGGAAGATTCAAACAATGGGACATGACATGAGAATTAAGGGACGGAAGTTTAGGGGTAACATGAGGGGGGACTTCTTTACTCAGAGAGTGGTAGCTGTGTGGAATGAGCTTCCAGTGAAGGTGGTGGAGGCAGGTTCGTTTTTATCATTTAAAAATAAATTGGATAGTTATATGGATGGGAAGGGAATGGAGGGTTATGGTCTGAGCGCAGGTATATGGGACTAGGGGAGATTATGTGTTCGGCACGGACTAGAAGGGTCGAGATGGCCTGTTTCCGTGCTGTAATTGTTATATGTTATATGGTTATATGGTTATAAATGCAGGAATAGCAAGATGGATTCAACAGTGGCTGGATGGGAGAAGCCAGCGGGTAATGGTGGATGGCTGTTTATCGGGTTGGAGGCAGGTGACTAGTGGGGTGCCTCTGGGGTCTGTGTTGGGTCCTTTGTTGTTTGTCATGTACATCAATGATCTGGATGAAGGTGTGGTAAATTGGATTAGTAAGTATGCAGATGATACCAAGATAGGGGGTGTTGTGGATAATGAAGAGGATTTCCAAAGTCTACAGAGTGATTTAGGCCATTTGGAAAAATGGGCTGAAAGATGGCAGATGGAGTTTAATGCTGATAAATGTGAGGTGCTACACCTTGGCAGGACAAATCAAAATAGGACGTACATGGTAAATGGTAGGGAATTGAAGAATACAGTTGAACAGAGGGATCTGGGTATAACCGTGCATAGTTCCTTGAAGGTGGAATCTCATATAGATAGGGTGGTAAAGAAAGCTTTTGGTATGCTAGCCTTTATAAATCAGAGCATTGAGTATAGAAGCTGGGGATGTAATGTTAAAATTGTACAAGGCATTGGTGAGGCCAAATCTGGAATATGGTGTACAATTTTGTTCGCCCAATTATAGGAAGGATGTCAACAAAATAGAGAGAGTACAGAGGAGATTTACTAGAATGTTGCCTGGGTTTCAACAACTAAGTTACAGAGATAGGTTGAATAAGTTAGGTCTTTATTCTCTGGAGCGCAGAAGGTTAAGGGGGGACCTGATCGAGGTCTTTAAAATGATGAGAGGGATAGACAGAGTTGATGTGGACAACCTTTTCCCTTTGAGAATAGGGAAGATTCATAACAAGGTTATATGGTTATATGATATGATATTGTGGGATTACTGAGACGTGGCTGCAGAAGGTTCGAACCTGGGAACATGATATTCAGGGTTATACATCCTATAGAAAGGACAGGCAGGTGGGTGGATGAGGGGGGTAGCTCTGCCTTTGAGGGATGTAATTCAGTCCCTTGCGAGGGAAGACATAGGGACTGAGGAGGTGGAGTCACTGGGAATTTAGTTGAGGAATCTACAGGCCCTCAAATAGTAGCCCTGATGCAGGGTGTAAATAGCAGCAGGAGTTAAAACTGACATGTAACAAAGGTAATGCCACTGTGGTGATGGGGGATTTCAATATGCAGGTAGATTGGGAACATCAGGTTGGTTCAGGACCACAAGAAAGAGAGTTTGTAGAATGCCTCCGAGATGGATTCTTAGCACAGCTTGTAATGGAGCCGATCAGAGAAAAGACAATTCTGGATTTAGTGTTGTCCAATGAACCAGATATGATAAGATAACTCGAGTAAAGGAACTGCTTGGAGGTAGTGATCATAATATGATTAGTTTTAATCTGCAATTTGTGAAGGAGAACGTTAAATCGGAAGTGTCAGTGGTGCAGTTGATCAAAGGGGACTATGAAGGCATGAGCGGGGATCTGGCCAAAGGAGACAGGAAAGGGATCCTTGCCGGAATGACGGTGAACCAACAATTGCAGGAATTTCTGGGCATAATCCGGAAGACGCCGGATCATTTCATTCCAAAAAGGAAGAAAGATTATAAGAGTTGTAGGAGGCAACCGTGGCTGATAAGAGAAGGTAGGGATAGAATAAAAATGAAAGAAAAGATGTATAATTCAGCAAAGAGTAGCCGGAAGCAAGAGGATTGGGAAACTTTCATAGGACAACAGAAGGAAACTAAACGGGCAATACGGGGTGAAGAGATGAAGTACGAAGTACGAAGTATCACGAAGGACAGTAAAAGCTTATTTAGATATGTTAAGGGAAAAATAGTAGCAAAATCAAATGTGTGTCCCTTGAAGGCAGACACGGGTGAAATTATTATGGGAAACAAGGACATGGCAGAAGAGTTCAATAGACACTTCGGATTTGGCTTCACTAAGAAAGACACAGACAATCCCCCAGATGTATTGGAGGACAGATGATCTAAGGGGGTAGAGGAACTGAAATCATGTTTCATTAGGCGAGAAATAGTATTGGGTAGGCTAATGGGACTGAAGGATGATAAATTCCCTGGCCTGATGGTCTGCATCCCAGGGTCTTCAGTGATGTGGCTCTATAAATAGTGGACGCATTGGTGATAATTTTCCAATGTCAATAGGTTCAGGATCAAATTATGTGGATTGGAGGATAGCTAATGTTATCCCACTTTTCAAGAAAGGCGCGGGAGAGAAAACGGAGAATTACAGACAAGTTAGCCTGACTTCGGTGGTGGGAAAGATGCTGGAGTCAACGATTAAAGAGGTAATAATGGGGCATTTAGATAGCAGTTACAGGATTAGTCCAAGTCAACATGTATTTATGAAAAGGAAATCATGCTTGACTAATCGTCTGGAATTTTTTGAGGCTTAGACAAGGAAAATGGATGAAGGGGTGCCAGTGGACGTCGTGTATCTGGACTTTCAGAAAGCCTTTGATAAGGTTCCGCACGGGATACTGGTGACTAAAATGAGAGCACATGGTATGGTGTTGACATGGATAGAAAATTGGTTGGCAGACCGGAAGCAAAGAGTAGGAGTGAACGGATACCTTTTTTATAATGGAAGGCGGTGGCGAGTGGAGTGCCTCAAAGCTCGGCGTTGGGGCCACAACACTTCACCATATAAATTAATGATCTGGAAGAGGGAATTAGGATCAACACTAGCACGTTTGCGGATGACACAAAGCTGGGTGGCAGTGTGAACTGTGAAGAGGATGTTAGGAGTTTGCAGGGTGACCTGGTCAGGTTGAGTGAGTGGGCAGATGCGTGGCAGATGCAGTATAATATAGATAGATGTGAGATTGTGCACTATGGCGGCAAAAACAAGGGGTCAGATTGTTATCTTAATGGGGTTAGGTTAGGTAAGGTGAAGGTACAGCGAGACCTGGGTGTCCTTGTACACCGGTCACTGAAAGTTGGCGTGCAGGTACTGGAGGCAGTGAAGAAAGCTAATGGAATGGTGTTCTTCATAACAAGAGGATTTGTCTATTGGAGTAAAGAGGTTCCTTTGCAGTTGTATAGGGCTCTGGTGAGACCACATCTGGAGTATTGTGTACAGTTTCGGTCTGAAAAGCCTAGGATAGAAAAGGAGTTTAGAAGGATGAGGGGGAATCTTATAGAATCATATAAAGTTATAAAAGGACTAGACAAGCTATATGCAGGAAACATGTTCCCAATATTAGATGAGCCCAGCACCAGGGGCCACAAACTTAGAATAAAGTGGATGTTATTTAATACTGAGGTGAGAAAAACGTTTTCAACCAGAGAAGGGCAGTGGAGGGCAAATCACTGGATTGATTTAAGAGAGAGCTAGATTTCAACAACTAAGTTACAGAGATAGGTTTAATAAGTTAGGTCTTTATTCTCTGGAGCGCAGAAGGTTAAGGGGGGACCTGATAGAGGTCTTTAAAATGATGAGAGGGATAGACAGAGTTGATGTGGACAAGCTTTTCCCTTTGAGAATAGGGAAGATTCAAACAAGAGGACATGACTTCAGAATTAAGGGACAGAAGTTTAGGGGTAATATGAGGGGGAACTTCTTTACTCAGAGAGTGGTAGCGGTGTGGAATGAGCTTCCAGTGGAAGTGGTGGAGGCAGATTCATTGGTATCATTTAAAAATAAATTGGATAGGCATATGGATGAGAAGGGAATGGAGGGTTATGGTATGAGTGCAGGCAGGTGGGACTAAGGGGAAAAAACATTTGTTCGGCACGGACTTGTAGGACCGAGATGGCCTGTTTCCGTGCTGTAATTGTTATATATGTTATGTGTAGATAGAGATCTAGGGGCTAGTGCAGTCAGGGAATATGGGGAGAAGGCAGCCACGGGTTATTGATAGGGGACGATCAGCCATTCGCGCAATGAATGGCGGTGCTGGCTCGAAGGGCAGAATGGCCTCCTCCTGCACCTATTTTCTATGTTTCTATGTTTCGTAAGTTATCAATTTATTCATTCTGTTCATGAGATTCATCTTGTAGCATAAGCAGCTTGCTTCGAACTTCCTTCAATTTGCTCGAAATTCCTTTCATAATTCCTTCCACCCCGCAGAATCTTGTGTTAATTTCTCCGTTATCATATCAGAGAGGACGACATGGTTGGGAAGCGGTCACTGAATATATGCTTTATTATCATTTATCAGAAGTGAGATATAATTGTAGTCTCTGTTGTGGAATCGTGGGCATTTATCTGTGATGGGTTTGTGTGGAGTATACATGCGCTCAGTGTACTACATGTATAATTACTACAGGTATAAGCCTGTATGATCGTGAGATGAGCAAGTTCATCGAGTGATAATGGCCGTGCCGATTATGATGCCAACGCAATCCATATCTCCGTTTCCTACATATCCTTAATCTTTAAATGCCTTTAACGTGCCTTTAACAAATAATTCTACACACAATGGCAGTGGTGGAATTCGAACCCACGTTATCGCACCGTAATCCAGCGCTTTATGCCCCTGTCCCACTTGGGAAACATGAACGGAAACCTCTGGAAACTGTGCGCCCCACCCAAGGTTTCCGCACGGTTCCCGGAGGTTGCAGGTGGTTGCCGGAGGTTGCAGGTAGTGGAAGCAGGTTGGGAGATTAAAATAAACCTCCGTGAACCGCACGGAAACCTTGGGTGGGGCGCAATGTTTCCAGAGGTTTCCGTTCAGGTTTCCTAAGTGGGACAGGGGCATAAGACTGCTCGGCCACACTACCGCGCAATTTTGAAAATTGGATAGTCAGGGACGTTTTTATTTGTGGGCTGAGAGGCAAACATTGAAAATTATGGAATCATGGGCATTGATAAGCAGGACGCTTACTCGCCCTTTCCCAGGATAACCAACACAAACATTGGACAATGCATGAGGTTTAATAGAGATGTTTCAGTTATAACTTAGCCAACGCCTGAAACAAGCTGACAATTAAAAAAAACTGTAGAACATAGAGCAGTAGAAACCAAGAACAAACCATGTGACTTTCAATATATGTGCCCAAAATTAGACTAGTACCATATGTTATCTTCCTGCGCATGTTGAGTTACCTGTCTAAAATTATCTTAAATACAACTATCGTATCTGCCGCAACCACACCACCTGGCAGCATCTTTCAAACACTCATCATCCTCTGCATAAATAAAGTTGCACTTCACGTCCCTTTAAACTTTGCTCGTTTCACCTTAAACCTATCTACTTCAGAAGTTAACATGTTCATCTTGGGGAGGGCTCTGACGCTCTCCCCTACGTATGCTTCACATTCTTTTAGATACCTCTACCAGGTCTCAAACCTGTCCCACTTCTTTTTGCAAACAATATCCCCAATCCGGATATCATTCAAGCAGACATCAATTGTGCCCTCCCAAAAGCCTTCACATCTTTCCCGGAATGTGGCGGAAGCACGACAGCACCTAATACTACAGAAGAGTCCGAACCAAAGTCCTAGTACGCGACACCATGCACACCATACGTAATCTTTACCACAATCTACACATGAAGGAAATGCAATTTTATAGCATTTTGATGTACAAGTCTTTTAAATAGGAATGTTTCAGATGGATATCGACCAAATGCAGGCTGATGGATAAACCTCGAATGCCAACTGAGTCGACATGGGCGTTAGGTCGACTGGATCGTTCCCTTACTGTATGCGCGAGAAGGTGGTATTAGTACGACAGATTACCCACTGCAAATGCGGCACAATGGCGGACGTTGGTGTATATGACAATAAATGAACCGTATGAACCTTATAAACCTTACTTCCTTATCGCCAGGGACTCGGTTTCAATGTTTTTGGTCGGATGCTGTCTGTGTAGAGTTTGCAAGTTCACCCTGTGACTACATTGATTTCCTCCGGTTGCTCCGATTTACTCCCACATCCTCCGGGCGTGCGACTTTGTAGGTTAAGTGGCCTCCATAGATTTGTCATAACGGTAGGGAATGAAAGCGGAAATGGGATAACATAGACCTAGTGGAACAGTTATCGATTGACGCCGTTGACTCAATGCACTGTACGGCTTATATAATTTTGTATGTCTAAATTAAACTAAAACTCGTCAGAAAGTGTGATGCATGGAGTGGCCAGCTGCCGCATTGCGTGACTCCTTTGATAGACATTACGCACAGAATAAGCACTGTGTCTCCGAAATTTCAATCATACCGCCGCACACACTCCAGGTTCACAACACTGTTCGTGCGACAGCACGGTAAAAGCGTAGCATTGTCCATTCGCCAGTGTAGCTTCCTTCAGGCGCGACCACCTCCACTATATCGCTCACTCCCTCTATGTACATCTGTTCCTGGAGTGCCGCTTTTCTGGAGGCAATATATACTTTCAATTTGCCAAGATATATTCTATTTTTAAGATATCATTCTCCACCCATCTGCCTTCTTCCAGTCTTTCACATTACATTTGTTGTTTGGATCATTACGCCACGGGGTAAAGAAGCGAGGTTTCGTACTCCGATTGATTATTTTTCTTTTTCTTTTTCTTTTTTTTCTTCTTTTTCTTTTTTTTTCCTCCTCCTCCTCTCCTCCTCCTCCTCCTCCTCCTCCTCCTCCTCCTCCTCCTCCTCCTCCTCCTCCTCCTCCTCCTCCTCCTCCTCCTCCTCCTCCTCCTCCTCCTCCTCCTCCTCCTCTCCTCCTCCTCCTCCTCCTCCTCCTCCTCCTCCTCCTCCCTCCTCCTCCTCCTCCTCCTTCTTCCTCTTCCTCTTCCTCTTTCTCCTCTTCATCTTCTTCTTATTCTTCTTCTTTTTCTCCTCTTTCTCCTCCTCCTCCTCCTCCTCCGCCTCCTCTCCGCGAGAGGGGGAGTGAGAGAAGAGGGGAGAGAAAGAGAGAAGGGGAGAGAGAAGGGAGAGAGGGTGGAGAGAGAGAGAGGAGGTGAAGTGTTCTAGTGGTGAGATCATCCAACTCAGGATACTGAGTTGGATGATCAGCCATGATCATATTGAATGGCAGTGCAGGCTCGATAGGCCGAATGGCCTACCCCTGCATCTATTTTCTATGTTTCTATGTTTCTATGAGAGAAAGATGGATAGCGAATGGGTAGAGAGAGAAGGGGGAGAGGGGGGAGGGGTGGGCGGGAGAGAGAGGGGGCGATGCCTGGTTTACTGCATAACTCAGACAGCTCCGACAGTCTAAAGAGAAAGTCTGGTTGAGCGGAGATGCAGACTTCTACAGGCAGGCACAGTACAAGCTGAGAAGAGGAAACAGAGCTGCCAAGGAACGGTATCTGAGAAGCTGAGTAGCAAGTTCTCAGCTAGAATAAAATAGTAAGATTAAACGAGAATTTACCAGTTTGAAGTATGATCGTTATTTTATGAGGAGTAACGTTGAGGGACTACGTGAAGAACCCCGCCAGAACGCATGCGTGAATTTCTTCAAAGCAGCGGTGTGATATCACAGATAACTGTAATGACTAAACATAGTAAGATTAAAGAAGAGATACCAGTTGAGTATATGATCAAGGGTGGGAGCGGAGGGCACGGATTCCCTCAACGTTACTCCTCATAAAATAACGATCAAACTTCAAACTGGTAAGTTCTCGTTTAATCATACTATTGTACTTCGGGGTCACATGAGTGACTACGTGAAGATTTTAAAGCTCTGTGATTTCATGCCGTGGAAGCGAGTCCATGCATCACATCTGCCTTGATTATGGGGAGAATAGTGTTAACATCATTAGTCATCAATACGATATTTCAACCAGTACCTGCAAACCTGTACTGTTTCTGCCTGCTTCAAAGTCTCCACTATTGTGCCTGTTCCCAAAAAATGCAACGATTACTGGTCTTAATGCCAGTCGCACTAACCTCTGTATGGAGGCCTTTGAAAGGTTTGTGTTTGCCAAGCTGCTGAACCCTCCGAAGTTTGCAAATCGGGCCAATAGATCTGTGCAATTCGCAATCATCCTGGGCCTGCACTTGATCCTCCAGCACAAGTCCTTCTGCATGTCCCGGCGGGGTTTCGGTAAGTACATGGACGAACAGAAGCAAATGCTGCAAACACTGAGCAAATAATTTATTTCCGTTGCTCGTCCCTCTGTTATTACACATCGTGCCCCTTTTCCTTTTTTTAAATAGGTTTCTTAGGGATAAGGAGTGTAATAGTAATTAAAATAGACCTGATGAGCACACGTTTGGCAACGTGAAAGAAAGTAAAACGTAGAGTCGGAAGGGTTCGATACAACATATTTTAAAATGCCATTTATCGGGGGAATGGGAATGGGAAAGCCTGGGATGGATTGATCCCATGCGGAGACAAGTGGAATTAGGACGTGTGGGCAATTTGGTTTAATATGACGAGTTGGGTTGCAGGTTATCTTTTCGCACCACACAACTATATTTCTAAATAGAACCGAAACACCAGAACCACTCAGCATGTTGTAAAGCAACGTGTGTTGGGGCAATTTTTCAGTTCGACGACCTGACGTCACGATTTGTTGGGTTTTGGTGATCAAATGGCAGGTGCCAGAAAATGTGCAGACTGAACATCACGGTAAACGAGTTCTGACCTGGACACGCATGTGTCAAAATGATTTATATTCCTTGCGTGCCTCAATGGAATATGTTGGCACAAATGGCGAAGTAGGTCCGTGATTATTGTCGAATTAAATCTGCACTCCGGTTACGTTAAACCGTGGCACAGTTTTGTTCGAATTATTTCTGTCTCTCGCAACTTTGTAAATAATGGTCCCCCTGACCAATATACGGCTGTGGACTTATTTCTAATGATAATGCAACTTGCTGTCTTCCATCGCTGCCAATCTCTGTGTCACTAGAATCATAGATCATAAGGCAAGCAGTGCAGAAACATAGGAATTGCCTTTCGGCCGACGGTATCCGTGCTGACAATGATTCCAAATCAAACGAGACCCATCCGCATGCACATTACCGTATCCTACCATTCCCTGCAATTGCCTATGTCGGTCTATATGTCTCTGACGAACCACTACCGTATATGCTTGCATAGCCACACCTGGCAGCGCGTTCGAGGCACAGGCCACTGCCTTTTATCAAAACTATAATCGAGTATTCCCTTTAAACATGTTTTTATTGTACCCTCACTCTTTTGGCATTTCTGGAGGAGATACGGACTGTCTACCCATTTAATGTATAGAGTAACGGTATACACCTATCCGATCTCATTTCGGCATCTAATGCTGAAGAGAAAACGATACAAATATGTTCCATCTGTCTTTATACTTTGGAGATAGATTGTGGATACAAGCCATTCACCTCACCCAGCCGTCGATGACCAGCAATTACCACGAACACTGTAATTATATACACACTTGCCACAATTTACAATTTACATAATCCAATTAACCTAAACAAACTAACACATTTTAAACTATGGGAGTAAACTGTAGCACCCGGATAAAATCCACACGGTCCCCGGGAGAAGTTACAAACTCCGTACAGAGTAGGCAGGATTGAATCTGGCTCTCGGACGCGAGAAGATTGCCAGAGTATTACTGCGCCACTGTGCCGCCCTGCAATGTGCTTTTACTTAACACTCTCCGATCAAGCCGATATAAAATAGTATAAAATGGGCTCGTCCGGGGTTTGAACCCGGGACCTCCCGCATATTAGGCAATTTTCTCCCGAAGCGGGAATCATACCTCTAGACCAACGAGCCGACGACACGTCAAATTGTTTCCACTTTGAATTAATTAGGTTCTCAACTCGGATTCAAAAAGTTCGAGGATACATTTCGCTTATGCGGACAATCCTGTCGACGAGCGGTGCAACGTGGCGGATTTACTCTCCCCCTCTTTGGGTCCGTGAGATCGAATTGCCAATGTTATAACTTCCACTAACTATTTTTGAAATGTTACTCGGTGGACCACCCATCAAAAATCCCACAGGTTCACCTCCAGTTTAAATTCATTTGGAATATTTTGGAGGACCAAGAAACCAAGAAACCAAGAAAGCCCAGTAATTTCCCTCCGCCGTGAAGCTGAAATGTATCTTACATGTGATTTGTACTCGCTGACATTTCTCTACATAGGTCAGTAGAGACACAAGGTCGTTTGCTGCTATCCGCCTCTGAGGTTAGAATGAGAGGGCAATTCGATTTCTATTTGCTAGAGTCGATTAGTAAATATGTTATAGCAGAGCATTTATAAAACAGTGAACGGATCGGTCAAAGTCAACATGGATTTATGAATGGGGAAATCACGTGTAACTAACCTTCTAGACCTTTTGGAGGACGTAACAAGCAGAATGGATAATGAAGAGCCAGTTAATGTAGTGTATATGGACCTTCAGTAAGCCTTTGATAAGGTCCCACAAAATATATTAGTGCGCAAAGTTAGAGCACATGGTATTGAATTTAATAGAGATTGACCTTTATTTGAGATTTGAACGAGGGGAGTGACTAGTTGGGTGCCGCGAGGCGCCGTGCTGGGACTCCTGTTATTTACAATCATATTGTCGATTTAGACGGGGGAATTAAATGGGACATCGCCAAGATTTGTGGCAAGAACATGAAGGCAGATTATTATCCGAATTATGTCAGATTAGGAAGGAGAGATGCAATGAGAGATGGGCGTGCTTGTACATCAGTCAATGAAAGTAAGCATGTAGGTACAGCACGTGGTGAAGGAATGGCATTTTGGCCCTCATTGTGAGTGGATTGTAGTATAGGAGCAAAGAGGTGATACTGCAGCTGTACAGAGCCCTGGTGAGACCACAGATGGAGTATTGTGTGCAGTTTCGGTCTCCTAATTTGATGCAGGCCATTATTGCTATTGAGGCAGTGCAGCGTAGCCTCACCAGGTTAATTCCCGGGATGGCTGGACTGACATATGATGAACGAATGGGTCGATTGGGTTTGTATTCACTGGAATTTAGAAGGATGAGAGTGGATGTTATAGAAACATTTACAATTCTGAAAGGATTGGACAGGCTAGATGCTATAAAATGTTCCCGATGTTGGCGTAGTCGAGAACCAGAAGTCACAGTATAAGAATAAAGGGTAGGCCATTTAGTACTGAGATGATGACAACCTTTTTCACCCAGAAAGTTGTGAATCTGTGGAATTCTCTGCCACAGAAGGCAGTGGGGGCCAATTCATTGGATGTTGTCAAGGGAGACTTAAATTTAGATCTTCGGGCTAAATGAATCAATGGGTATGAGGGAAAGGCAGGAACGCGGTACTGCTTTTAGATGTTCAGCCATGATTATACTGAATAACGGTGTTGGGTCGAAGAGCCGAATGGCCTACTCATGCATCTATTCTTCTATGGTTGTATGTTTCTCTGTTATGGACATGTAATTTGCTTTTCCGCCAGTTAAATTACCAGCCCCTCCCTCCACCGCCATCAATTCTGCTGACATGGTGAGTTTTGCAAAACGTTTTTGTTCAGCGTTTGATTAATGCACGATGGTTTGTGACATGTCAGAATCGGTACCGGAACAATATGCACGGCTTTATATTATCCGAGCAAATGAGTTTGTGCTAATTACTTGATGTAGTGGAGTTTATAATTACTGTGGAGCCAACAACCTATTGTTAATGCTCAGAAGCGTAGAAGAGCTGACAAGATCGTAAATTGAAGATATATGTTTCCTGTGGTGTAAGGGTATCATGATCTCTTTAAACTCGAAAGGACCCCAGTTCGAGCCTGGGCAGAAACTTATATTTTACAGGCTTCGCGGTTTGTCTGTCGGTGAACGTTTACACACGGTGTAAATAAGTCTTGATGCATACATTTGCAGCTGTTTCTGCAAGTCCTCGCGGGGTTTCGGTAAGTCATAGACGAACAGAAGCAAATAGTGCAAACACTGACCATTTAATTTCCTTCCGTTGTTCGTCCCTCTCTTATTATACATAGTGGTGCGATTCCTACTTTTTGATATGTTGCTTATGGTTAAAGAGATGCATAAATAATTAAAATACCTGCTGAGCAAACGTTTATCACAGAAAACAGTGAAAGAAAATAAAAGGAAGAGGCGGTAGGGTTACGTAAAACATAATTTAAAATCCAATTTAGATAGTTATGGGGATAGGAAAGGCTGGGATGGAATTATCGCAGCTGCGATGGAATTAGCACCGGTGGGCAATTTCGTTCAATCTGACAAGTTAGGTTGCAGAATATTTTTTACGCGCCGCAAAGCCTTTGCAGGCTATATCTCTAGAAAGGAACCGAAACACCAGAACCACTCGGCGGGTTGTAAAGCGACTGTTTTAGAAACATAGAAACATAGAAATTAGGTGCAGGTGTAGGCCATTCGGCCCTTCGAGCCTGCAACGCCATTCAATATTATCAAGGCTGATCATCCAACTCAGTATCCCGTACCCGCCTTCTCTCCATACCCCTGATCCCCTTAGCCACGAGGGCCACATCTAACTCCCTCTTAAATATAGCCAATGAACTGGCCTCAACTACCCTCTGTGGCAGAGAGTTCCGGAGATTCACCACTCTCTGTGTGAAAAAAGTTCTTCTCATCTCGGTTTTAAAGGATTTCCCCCTTATCCTTAAGCTGTGACCCCTTGTCCTGGACTTCCCTAACATCGGGAACAATCTTCCTGCATCTAGCCTGTCCAACCCCTTAAGAATGTTGTAAGTTTCTATAAGATCCCCTCTCAATCTCCTAAATTCTAGAGAGTATAAATCAAGTCTATCCAGTCTTTCTTCATAAGGCAGTCCTGACATCCCAGGAATCAGTCTGGTGAACCGTCTCTGCACTCCCTCTATGGCAATAATGTCCTTCCTCAGATTTGGAGACCAAAACTGTACGCAATACTCCAGGTGTGGTCTCACCAAGACCCTGTACAACTGCAGTAGAACCTCCCTGCTCCTATACTCAAATCCTTTTGCAATGAAAGCTAACATACCATTCGCTTTCTTTACTGCCTGCTGCACCTGCATGCCTACCATCAATGATTGGTGTACCATGACACCCAGATCTCGCTGCATCTCCCCCTTTCCCAATCGGCCACCATTTAGATAATAGTCTGCTTTCCCGTTTTTGCCACCAAAATGGATAACCTCACATTTATCCACATTATACTGCATCTGCCAAACATTTGCCCACTCAACCAGCCTATCCAAGTCACCTTGCAGTCTCCTAGCATCCTCCTCACAGCTAACACTGCCCCCCCAGCTTAGTGTCATCCGCAAACTTGGAGATATTGCCTTCAATTCCCTCATCCAGATCATTAATATATATTGTAAATAGCTGGGGTCCCAGCACTGAGCCTTGCGGTACACCACTAGTCACTGCCTGCCATTGTGAAACGGACCCGTTTACTCCTACTCTTTGTTTCCTGTTTGCCAGCCAGTTCTCTATCCACATCAATACTGAACCCCCAATGCCTTGTGCTTTAAGTTTGTATACTAATCTCTTATGTGGGACCTTGTCGAAAGCCTTCTGGAAGTCCAGATACACCACATCCACTGGTTCTCCCCTATCCACGCTACTAGTTACATCCTCGAAAAATTCAATAAGATTCGTCAGACATGATTTACCTTTCGAAAATCCATGCTGACTTTGTCCAATGATTTCACCACTTTCCAAATGTGCTGCTATCCCATCTTCAATAACTGACTCTAGCAGTTTCCCCACTACCGATGTTAGACTAACTGGTCTGTAATTCCCCATTTTCTCTCTCCCTCCCTTCTTAAAAAGTGGGGTTACGTTTGCTACCCTCCAATCTTCAGGAACTACTCCAGAATCTAAAGAGTTTTGAAAGATTATTACTAATGCATCCACTAGTTCTGGAGCTACTTCCTTAAGTACTCTGGGATGCAGCCTATCTGGCCCTGGGGATTTATCGGCCTTTAATCCATTCAATTTACCCAACACCACTTCCTGGCTAACCTGGATTTCACTCAATTCCTCCAACTCCTTTGACCCGCGGTCCCCTGCTATTTCCGGCAAATTATTTATATCTTCCTTAGTGAAGACGGAACCAAAGTAGTTATTCAATTGGTCCGCCATATCCTTGTTCCCCATGATCAACTCACCTGTTTCTGACTGCAAGGGACCTACATTTGTTTTAACTAATCTCTTTCTTTTCACATATCTATAAAAACTTTTGCAGTCAGTTTTTATGTTCCCTGCCAGTTTTCTTTCATAATCTATTTTCCCTTTCCTAATTAAGCCCTTTGCCCTCCTCTGCTGGTCTTTGAATTTCTCCCAGTCCTCCGGTATGCTGCTTTTTCTGGGCTAATTTGTACGCATCATCCTTCGCTTTGATACTATCCCTGATTTCCCTTGTTATCCATGAATGTACTACCTTCCCTGATTTATTCTTTTGCCAAACTGGTATGAACAATTATTGTAGTTCATCCATGCAGCCTTTTGAGCCAATGTTCCAGGCCAATGACCTGTCACCATGATTTATTGCGTTTAGGTGAACAATTCGCAGGTGCTGGCGAAAGAGCTAATAGTCAAATGGAGTCGTGGACTAGTAGAATCAAATAATGGTTCTGTGCCAAGTTGAATGACTTCGCATATTATATGGAACACAATATGGAGGAAAGTTGCCTTTTTAAATAAAGACACTAAGATGGAAACCTGCGTAATAATATGTGCATTTCAAGGCCATAAAATGCCAACAGGGCGTGGCGGAGATAAACAATAACTTGTTATTGGATGACTGATTTAGGTCCAGCTTATCCTATATTCTGAAAGGCTATAGATTATTTCAACCATGCCATATTCAGACTTGGTAGCAGTGGTTTACTGATAAGAAAAATGTATAATTGCGCTAACTTCCCTTTGTTCTGTGAGTGGAGCCCGAGAAACACTCAGCAATTTTGTGTTCTTTGTAGATGTTGCCACTCCCGCTGACGAATTAAAGATTGGCTTTGTTTACCTTTAACAAATTCGTTGTCTACTTTTAAGAAACGGACTTTGACATTTGGCTGTAATCGTCAGGGATCTCGCTGGGCCCAGCAACAGATGACTGAGTAAGAGGCTGCAGTTGAGCGGGAGCACCTCAAGGCTACGTGCTCAGCCCCCTGCTGTACTCACTCTATAACCAATCCGAGAACACCAATGCAATTATCAAGACAGCTCATCAGCGCCTCTACTTCCTGAGAAGATTACGGAGAGTCGGTTTGTCAAGGAAGACTCTCTGTAACTTCTACAGGTGCACAGTAGAGAGCATGCTGACCGGTTGCATCGTGGTTTGGTTCGCCAATTTGAGCGCCCTGGAGAGGAAAAGACTACAAAAATTAGTAAACACTGCCTAGTCCATCATCCGCTCTGACCTTCCTACCATCGAGGGGATTTATCGCAGTCGCTGCCTCAAAAAGGCTGGCAGTATCATCAAAGACCCACACCATCCTGGCCACACACTCATCCCCCTGCTACCTTCAGGTAGGAGGTACAGGAGCCTGAAGACGGCAACAACCAGGTTCAGGAATAGCCACTTCCCCACAGGCACCAGGCTATTAAACCTGGCTCGGGCGGAACTCTGATTATTAATAACCACTTTCTGTTATTTGCACGTTATCAATTTATTTATTAACGTGTGTATATATTTACATTATGGTATATGGACACACGTATGTGTTTTGTAGTAAATGCCTAGTATAACCATATAATAACCATATAACAATTACAGCACGGAAACAGGCTATCTCGGCCCTACAAGTCCATGCCGAACACATTTTTTCCCCTTAGTCCCACCTGCCTGCACTCATACCACAACCCTCCATTCCCGTCTCATCCATATGCCTATCCAATTTATTTTTAAATGATACCAATGAACCTGCCTCCACCACTTCCACTGGGAGCTCATTCCACACTCTCTGCGTAAAGAAGTTCCCCCTCATATTACCCCTAAACTTCTGTCCCTTAATTCTGAAGTCATGTCCGCTTGTTTGAATCTTCCCTATTCTCAAAGGGAAAAGCTTGTCCACATCAACTCTGTCTATCCCTCTCATCATTTTAAAGACCTCTATCAGGTCCCCCCTTAACCTTCTGCGCTCCAGAGAATACTATGTTCTGTGTGCTGAAGCAAAGCAATAATTTCATTGTCCTATACAGGGACACATGACAAAAAACTCACTTGAACTTGAACTTGAACTTGAAAAGATATTATATTGAAAGACTGGATTGTAAAGACCGTGTATTGAAAATACAGTGTTTTGAAAGGACTGTGTTGTGGATTTGCTACCCGAGACAGTAGGCAGGATCGGGTACAACAGACTGAAAAGGTGTGTTACTAATATAAAGGATCGTAAATAACAGGCTGAAAAAGTTTATTACAATTTGTGTACTAAGTAAGCAGTCGGTGATTGGATAGACATGGAAATAATTTGGAGAAGAGTGACGGAAAGACAGCTGCACAACACATGCGTTATTTGTTTCCTAAGAACAACAAGGATTATAGAATATTGAATTAGATATTGACCAAAGGTTTGGCTGATGAGTCTTGGCCTGTAGGAGGAATATTGAATGTGGAGATGATTGTAGAGGAGAACGAGAGAGACACTGTTTGACAGATGAGGTTGAAACAGAGGTGCACTTCCTCGTAAAATGCATAAAAATTGACAAAACAAGGAAAGCATATTTTGACCAACTGAGTGTGGCAACTCCTGATTTTAAAGAACTATATGATACATCAAATCTAACAATGATCCTTGGGGAAGGAAATACGGCATCATGGTGCACAATACGTAACAGCATGCCATAACCTGAGAGAACGGTGAATGACCAACATGCACATATGCACGCACACACTAATCGACATTATCATTTAGAAATAAATTGGATAGTTATATGGATGGGAAGGGAATGGAGGGTTATGGTCTGAGCGCAGGTATATGGGACTAGGGGAGATTATGTGTTCGGCACGGTCTAGAAGGGTCGAGATGGCCTGCTTCCGTGCTGTAATTGTTATATGGTTATATGGTTATATGGTTATGACCATCCTGCCATTCTGAGGATTTTGTCTGTGGGCACCTCCAGAATTTTTGCTGCGGATGTTGCTGCAGCCCTGGTGGAATGAGATTTAAAACCATTAGTGTCTATTCGTGCCATCTTTAGGACATATTTGAGCCACCTTGATATAGTTTGGGTCGTGACCCTTTTGTGCGGTTTCTTGTAAGAGATTAACAACGCCATTTCCTGACCTCCAATGCTTTTAGTATATTCTATGTATAATTGGATATGTCTTGCTATACACAGGCGTTCGTCATATGGATATGCCATAAATTCAATCACTTGACCCGATGAACCTGGTCTGTTTTGTTTTATTAAATCCTGTATGACAAACACCAGTTCCTCGGGTGAGATTATCAGGTAGTCCAGGCTCAGTTTGCTTAATGACTGGACTCGTTGTGCGGTAACTATCGCCATGAGCATAACCATCTTCATGGTCGGTTTCTGAATTGATAATGCTGTTATGGGCGACCAGCTCCTCAGCATGTTTAGAACGACACCCACCTCCCAGATTTTGGAGTACCTGGTTTTAGGGGGATTTGCATTGAATATGCCCCTAATAAGTTTTGTTACCAGGGGGTGCGTTCGCACCCGTGTGCCGCTCCGTTCCTTGTGATAGGTAATTGGAGAGTGCACTTCTGGCACTATTGATGGTACTGTAGCCCAATCGATTATCATAACGGAGGCTTGTTAAAAATTCCAATACGGCCGGAATGTTCTTGGCCCTTTCGTCAAAGCAGTATATGCCCCATTTCTTGATGTGTCCAAGGTACTGCTTCCGTGTTGACAGTCTTTGTGCAGATGAGATGAGATTCATCGTCCTGTCTGACAGCCCCATGCCGTGTAGTGGGTCTTTCAGACTCTACAATTCAACAAATCCATAGTCTTATGGCATGGATGACTGCCCCCCAGTCACTGGATGAATTAATAAATTCGGGCTATGTCCAATAAGGGAACATGGTTCTAACACCATCCCCTGTATGACCGAATACCACGGTTGAGTAGGCCAATCGGGTACTACGAGAATCCCAGATGCCGAGTCTTGTTGACTTTTCCTTATTACCCGATTGATGAGGCAGAACGGGGGAAATGCATAAAAAGGCCATTTCCCTCAATGCAGAGAGAAAGCATCTGTAGCTTCTGCCCCAGGGTCTGGTTCCCAGGACACATACCTTGCTAATTGGTGATTCAACCTGGATGCAAAAAGATCAATATCTGGTCTACCATATTTTGCTGTAATTTTAGCAAATATATTTTTTATTTATCATCCATTCCGTGTTTTCGTTAAATTTGCGTGACCTGGTGTCTGCCACTGAATTTAGCTTATCTGGTAGGTATGTTGCCGATATCCAAACGTTTCTTTGGATACACCATTGCCAAATTAAATTTGCCAATTGATCACAAGATGTCGATATATTTCCACCCATGTGATTAATATATGCCACCGCGGTGGAATTATCAATTTGTAATCGTACATGCTGGTGCTTAATTGCTGAGCAATATGACTTAAGGCCATAAAATGCCCCTAACATCTCTAGGTAATTAATACCACGTGTGTTAAGTAATACTGCCTCTTCTTCCTTCCACCTCCCTCCACAACTGGAAACAGAGTTAGTGGCTCCCCAACCAATGGCGCTGGCATCTGTTTGTAATACCATAGACGGGTTGTCAATAATGATGGGGTTGGAGCAATACCTAATGTTATGTACCCACCACTGTAGTTCAATTATAGCTTCCGTAGGCAGCTCCATAGGTCTATCAAAATGACCCTAGTTAAATTTGAGTGCTCTAATTTTGGCTCTTTGCAAATTTTGATAATGTAATGGCCCAAATTGTGTGGCCGGGAATGTGGCCACAATCTTCCCAATTATCCGGGCTACCCGTCTAATGGAGGGTCTGTTGGTGTTAAGAAGCTCGCTGCAATCCTCCTGTAGGGCTGCGGCTTTATCTATTGGTAAAGTTATTGACATATTGACCGTGTTAATGGTGAATCCTAAATAATCCATATTAGTTGCTGGTATCAATTTACACTTAACTGGATGGATGATAAACCCTAGTTGTTCAAACAATTGTTTTGTGGCGAGTACTGTTTGATGTGCCAATTCATAAGTTGTGCCAACAATAAAGATGTCATCTAAATATGCCATCACCCTATGGCTTTGTTTACGTAACAATGCCAAAGCTGGTTTCAGAATTTTAGTAATAATCTGGGGGCTGATGTTTGCCCCTTTGGTAAAGCTCTATATTGCCATTGTTCCCCCATCCAGTTAAATTTCAAATACCGTCTGTGATCCCCTCTGATGGGTACTGTATAGTATGCATCTTTTAAGTCAATGCTTGCCATATAGAACCTGACACTATTTTTTTAGCAGTAATAAAAGTATCCATCTTAAAATGAACATATTGAACGAATGTGTTTAGGGTTGAAAGGTCAATGACAATCATGCAACCCCCATCTTTTTTATTTTTAATAAATATGTTTGATACAAATTCTAATTTTTCATGAATAGTATGCTCAATCACACCTTTTGTATACAATCTCTGTAGCTCCATGTGGGCTTTAGATTTTTCGGTTTTTGTAAGGACAAAATGCCTTTCTGGTGTATGTTGTACTGGGGGGTTATTGGGATGAGTAAATTATATCAAATAACCCTGAATAGTGCTTAGAATATACGAGTCTATAGTGATTTTACACCATTCATAACTGTAGTATAGCAACCCCCCCCCCCCCTCCCCCCCACCCCCCACACCGTTGTGGGTCCTTTTTTACAGAAGAAACACACCCACCTACCTCCATGGTTACTGGTGGTTGTGTTATTTCCTTGGTTTTTTGAAAAAAGGGCGGGTTCTGGTTTTATATCTCGTGTTCGGGGTTGTATTGGAGGTCTTTCATGTGGCTGGTACCGTGCTCCAAAATAAGCCTTTGCGCTGGCTTTGATCAGCCCCAGTGTCTTGGCTTCTTCATCCAGTTTTTTGACTTGTGCGCTCAAGTCTTGTCCAAACAAAAAGGTTGAGGTATTTGCGGTTCTTTGTTTACAAATGGTAGCATATTTGGGGGTCCAGTGCTGGCTGAATGGCAGCCTTCCGCATGTTGTTCAGCTCATATTGCACATTACAAAACAGAGCTAATGCGTCTTGGTGGTCTCTGGTTAGCTCTGTTTTGTCCAGGGTGCGGGTGTATGCTGTGATCCCTGCCGTCACCCCTTTAAGGTTTCTGGATCTTGAGGTCCTGGTTCCTGATGTTGCTCCCCATATGCTGCCAAATGCATTGGTTGACACTGGAGACCTGTAATGCCTCACAGTTACCAGGTGGCAGTTGTCTGGCCAGTGCCTCTGTAAATATTTGTTGTTGGAGTTTATGGCCAGACATATAGTTAATACTAGCTGCCATCCTGGGATCCAAGTCTACCCCTGTTTGACTTGGTTTAAAGTAATCAGCCACCATGTCCAGCAGTGTATCTTTACCTGCAGTTTTAGGATCATGGGACGCTGTATTACCAGGCTCTGGCCCATCAGGGTCCTGCCCACTCTTTTTTTATAGAGTTAGAGATATCTAGGGGTCCCGCACGGGGTACCCGTGTGGGGCTTACCTCCTGCCCACTATGGCTAGTCTCCACATTCATGGGACTGCCACTGTGAAGGAGCTCCTCGAGCAGCTCCTTTAAACTGTCTTTGTGCTGAGCTGCACTTGCCATTTTTGGCTGCCCCCAATCCTGCAGCCTTTCAGCAGTGTGCTGCTCTTTGCTGTATCCCCGCTGTTCCCGTCCCCGGTACTCACGGGTGCTGGTTTGCGGGCTTTCCTCATCCCCCGCTGGCCATACCGTTCCTGACTATAGGTCCACGTCTGTTCCCGGTCAGCTGGTTCTTCTGGCTGCTCCGCATGCAGCCACTCATAGCGGGTTTTTTCGACTCCCGCTCTCGCTCAGCCCTCGTCCGATGTTGATACGGGCTGGTCGCCCGCTGCTGCTCCAAGTCGGGCTCTTGGTGAGTTTTTCGTTGAACTTTTCCTCCCGCCCGGGAAGTAAATTTTTTCGGTGCCAGAACGCTTTCTGGCACAGCTGGTTCCTCTGCCGAGGTATCTAGAGCCAGCGGCTGCTGTCTCTGCCCTTCATCCGTGTTCTCAACACGTTTCTCGGGCAGCTTTTTAGCGGGCCGCTTTTTCTTTACTCTATCCATTTTCCTGTTGAAATAAAAATGTAGAGTGCCTTACCTGCCTTTTGCTGGCCGTTTTGTCATTCTCCCGTTACTGGGGGACGTCCTCCACCTCCTGTTGACTCGTGCAATGCGTGTAGCGATATGCAACGCATGCGTTGGAAGCGGGTTCTTCACGTAGTCACTCACGTGACTCCGAAGTTAAATCGGGATTTTTTTCCTGCATTTAGTCGTCACAATTGCATGTTTCTATATGATCCGCTCCTCCTTCTAAATTCCAGCGCATATAAGGGCAGTCGACCCCATCTTTCATCATAGTACCGATATCCCTGGATTAATCTGGCGAACGTACGCTGCACTCCCTCAATAGGAAAAACAATGTCTCACCAACTGCAATAGGACTTTGTCGCTCCGTCACTCAAATCATCTCGCTATGAATGCATCATGCCGTTTGCATGCTTCACTGCCTTCAGTACCTGAATGCTTCCATTCAGTGACAGATGTACAACGACACCCAGGTCCCGTTGCACCGCACAATTTCCTACACACAGCATTTAAATTACCCTCCACCCCCCCACCAGGACGATAAGTCATTATACACCTCCATCCACCACCACGAAGGCCTTATGGCCCTCTATTATTTTTTCGACCGCAGAAACATCCGATTTCCCTCTACTAAAATCAAGCTTCACCCTCAACAATTTCTCATTAGACTCCTACTACTTCCTCTGTCCAAGGCGTAGCTGTAGATACTCGCATGAGCCCCAGCTATGCCTCTTTGCAGGGATATATTGAACAATCCATATTCCAGGCGGCCACTGGCCCTGTCCCCGAACTCTATCTCCGTTACATTGACTGCATCGGTGCTACCCTCCTGCACATATGCAGAACACATGGACTTCAACAACTTCACCACCAATTTTCATCCTGCACACAAATTTACTTGGGCCATCTCCGACATTTCCTCCACTTTTTTGATCACACAGCCTCCATCACAGTAAATAGATTATTGACTGACGTCTATTACAAACCAAATAACTCCCACATCTGTATCGACAACACTTCGTCCCACCCTGCTTACTGCAAATATTATCTATCCCCTGCTTCCAATTCCACCGTATCCGCGCCCAAGATGAAGTGTTCCCTACCAGGACATCCGAGACGTCCTCATTTTTATGGAATGGGGGTTCCCCATCCCATCATAGATGATACCATCACTCGTGTCTCCTCGGTACCTCGCAGCTCTTCCCATGTTCCACTCCACCCAAATCGCAACGGAGAGAGTTCCCTCCATCCTTACCTTCCATCCGTCGCATATAACACATAATCCTCCGAAATTTCAGCCAACTCCAATTGGATCGCACCACTAGCCACATGTTCCCATCTTCACCCCCTTCCCGTCTTCCGCAGAGATAATTCCCTCCACACCTCCCTGGTAACTCATCCCTTCCAAAGCAAACCACACCCTTCCCACGTACCCTTTCCAACAACCGAACATTTAACACCTGTCGCTATGCCTTCTCCCTGTCCAGGGACCCCGACAGTTGTTTCAAGTTATATGAACACATAGGCCATTCTGCAGTTGCACAGGGCCCCAGTGAGACCACACCTGCAGTATTGTGTGCAGTATTGGTCCACACATTTGAGGAAGGACTTTCTTGCTTTTGAGGGAGTGCAACGTAGGTTCGCGAGGTTAATTTTCGGGATGCCTAGACTGTCATATGTTGAAAGAATGGTGCGACTGGGCTTGAATACACTGGAAGTTAGAAGGATAAGAGGGGATCGTATTGAAACATGTAATATCATGAATGTATTGTACACGCTAGTGGGAGGAAACCTTTCCCAATGTTGGGTGGTTCTAGAACCAGGGGGCAGAGATTAAAAATAAAGGGCTGGCCATGTAGAACGGAGATGAGGAAAGGGTTTTCACCCAGAGAGTTGTGAATCTGTGCAATTATTTGCTTCTGAAGGCAGCGGAGGTCAATTCTCTGGATGCTTAAAGAGAGAGTTAGATAAAGCTCTAAAGCTAGCGGAATCAAAGGATATGGGGAGGCCGCAGCATCCCGGTACTGATTGTGCATTATCATCCATGATCACAATAAATGTCGGTGCTGGCTCGAAAGGCCATATTGCACCTATTGTATATTGTATGTTGTCTATTGTTCGGCAGAGGTTCACGTGCGTGCTAGTAATCAATAAATCTCCCCAGGCCGATTGGCCAGTTGGTTGTAGCAAACAGTACCAGCACGGGCTCCACATAATACGTCCAAGTGATGTTTTCATTATGTAAGTAGTAACAACAGCATATTTCCAAATGCTTTAATGAGATCTCTCTAGACTTCAAACAGAAATGCAGGAGAACTTACGGAATGCACGCAATAGTTTCGGGTTTAATATCCGCACATTTCAATGAGGTTTATCTGTACACCCGACATTTTGTACCCGGAGTCAGATACCGAGTGTTCCACACCCCGGAAATACTGTTCCATTCTGAAAGTGGAGGGTGGTCAATGAACTTCAGAATTTATCATTTTATTCGTAATTTTGTTACTTAATACATCAGCTACTGCCATTATCTGCCCATCATTTTCAACATTTCCATAACAAGATTCAGGATCGTAATACGTCCCTTGCCACAAGCTGCGATGGCCGAGTGGTTAAGGCGTTGGATTCGAAATCCAATGGGGGTTCCCCACGTAGGTTCGAACCCTGCTCGCAGCGGGTTTACCTTTAACTACCGGGACATCTCAAGCGCGCATTGGCTGCTTAAGTTTGGTGTTTCGGGTATTTTTTCAACAAGGAACTGAATGTACTACCAGTGCACAAAATCGTCTCTGTCATGATCCATGGGGAAAACAATGGACCATTCTTTTCTGGACGACCACCTTCCAGCGAGAAACGATATGTTTCGGGTTCTAGCTGAATCAATGTTACTTTCGCAACTTGTCAACATTCTATATGTATAACATATTATTGTTATAATGTAATATATAATGTAATAATATAATACATATTAATATAATTAATATATATATATATATTTAACAATTACAGCAAGGAAACAGGCCATCTCGGCCATTCTAGTCCGTGCCGAACACTTATTTTCCCCTAGTCCCAACTACCTGCACTGAGAACATAACCCTCCATTCCTTTCCCGTCCATATACCTATCCAATTTATTTTTAAATGATCATATATAATCATATAATCATATAACAATTACAGCACGGAAACAGGCCATCTCGACCCTTCTAGTCCGTGCCGAACACATAATCTCCCCTAGTCCCATATACCTGCGCTCAGACCATAACCCTCCATTCCCTTCCCATCCATATAACTATCCAATTTATTTTTAAATGATAAAAACGAACCTGCCACCGCCACCTTCACTGGAAGCTCATTCCACACAGCTGCCACTGTCTGAGTAAAGAAGTTCCCCCTCATGTTACCCTAAACTTCCGTCCCTTAATTCTCATGTTATGTCCCCTTGTTTGAATCTTCCCTACTCTCAGTGGGAAAAGCTTTTCCACGTCAACTCAGTCTATCCCTCTCATCATTTTAAAAACCTCTATCAAGTCCCCCCTTAACCTTCTGCGCTCCAATGAATAACGCCCTAACTTGTTCAACCTTTCTCTGCAACTTAGTTGCTGAAAACCAGGCAACATTCTAGTAAATCTCATCTGTACTCTCTCTACTTTCCCTACTCTCAATGGGAAAATAATTCTATCAAGTCGTTCCTGCGCTCCAAAGAATAAAGACCTAACTTGTTCAACCTTTCTCTGTAACTTAGTTGCTGAATCCTAGGCAACATTCTATTAAATCCCTTCTGTACTCTCTCTATTTTGTTGATATCCTTCCTATAATTAGGCGACCAAAAGTGTGCACCATACTCCAGAATTGGCCTCACCAATGCCTTGTACAATTACAATGTACATTGCATCCCAACTTCTACACTCAATGCTCTGATTTATAAAGGCCAGCACACCAAAAGCTTTCTTTACCACCCTATCTCAGCTTATTCATAGCTTATATTTGCCACCGTTATATAAATAGACTATTGAAATTATTTTAAGAAACAGCTTTCTGCAGCACTCCAGTTGGTCTACAGAGAAATCCGATTGATTCGACGAGCAGCTGGACATGAGCGGCATTTTGCACTGGAAGATATACGAACACATCTTAGACAATAGACAATATACACTTGGTGCAGGAGTATGCCATTTGGCTCTTCCAGCCAGCACCGCCAATCAATGTGATCATGGTTGATCATGCCCAATCTGTCCCCCGTTCCTGCCCTCTTCCCATATCCCCTGACTCTGCTATCTTTTAGATGCCTATCTCGCTCTCTCTTGAAAGTATCCAGAGTACCGGCCTCCACTGAGGCACACAGTGCCCTTGTACAAGTGCGCTGCACTCCCTCAATACCAAGAATGCCCTTCCTCAAATTAGGGGACGAAAACTGCGCACAATACTCTAGGTGTGGTCCCACTACGGTCATATACAACTGCAGAAGAACCTCTGCTCCTATACTCAATCCCGCTTACCCCTACCCCTCTGACCCTACCCACTCTCCCACCTCTCCCCCTCCCACTCCCACTAACCCTCCCCACTCCCTTCCCTCTCTCCCCCGCCCCCTTCCCCCTACACCTCTGTCCCTCTTCCACCACTCCCCCCAACCCCTCCCTCCCCACTTCCACTTATCTCGCCCCCTCCCCCCCCCACCCCCACCCCTCTCCCTTTCTGACCCCACCCCTCTCTCTTCCCCCTCCCTCCTCCCTCTTTCCCTCTTCCCCTTCCCCTCCCCCCTCTCCCCTCCTTCCACTCCCCCCCCCCCCCCATCCCCCCCCCCTCTCTCCACCCCACCTCTCCTGCTCTTCACCCCTCTCCTTCTCCTCCCCCTCCCACCCTCCCTCTCTCTCCTACTCACCTTCGCTCTCGCCCACCCCACCTCCCCCTCCGTCCTCCCCTCCCTCCGCCCCTCCCCCACACTTCTCTCCCCCCCTCCCCATCCCTCTCCCTCCCCTCCCCACCCCCCAACGCTCTCTCCTCTCCCTCCCCCTCCCTCCCCTCTCCTCACCCTCCTCCACCCACCCCATCCCTTTCTCTCCCCCAACCCCATTCCATCACTCTCCCCCCCCCCTTCCCTCCCTCCCCAACGGCTTTCCCCCTCCCCTCCTCCCTCTCCCCTTCCCCCTCCCTCCTCCTCTTCCTCCTCTCTCTCATACCCTTCACATCTCCCCCTGCCCCTCTTTTCCTCCCCCTCTCCTCTCCTCCCCCCTCTCCCCCATTCTCTCCTCCAGCCCCAACCCTCTCTCCCCCCCTCTCCCCTTCCCTCGCTACCCCACCTTCTTCCCTCTCTTCACCGCCCTCATGCCCTTACCCCTCTGTCCTTCTTCCCCCCCTTCCCCTTACCCGCCCTCTCTTCCCTCTCTCTCCTCTCCCCCACCCCTCATTCTCCCTTCCCCCTCCCACCCCTCAATTCCCCACCCCTCCCCCCTACCTCTCGGTCCCTCTTCCATTACCTACCCCTACCCATCTTCCCCTCCCTCTTCCTCCCATCCCTTCTCTCCCCCCTCCACGTCCCCTCTCCCCCTCTCTTTCCCCTCTCTCGCGCCCGACACATCTTCCCCCTCCCCCCACTTCACTCTAACCCTCCCTCCCCACTTCCACTTCAACCCCACCCACTCTCCCAACTCTTTCATCTCTCACACCCCCCCACCCTCTCTCTCCCTCCCTCCACCCGTATCCCCTCCCTCCCCTACCCCATGACCCTTCCCCCCCACACCTCTGTAACCCTCCCCCCTCCCTCTTTTCTCCCCTCTCGCACCACTCTTTCTCCCCCCCCTCTCTGCCTCGCCCTCCCTCCTCCCTCCCCTCTCCCCCCCCCCCCCTCCCCCCCCCACAAGCTACTTCCCCCGCCCATACCCCATCTGTCCCCCCCCTCCCCCTCTTTCCCCCCCATCTCTCCCCCCCCATTTCCCACACCCTCACTTTCCCATCCCCCCATTACTATCGCCTCATCCCTCTCCCCACACTTCTTTCTTTCCCCTCTCCTCTCACTCTCCTCCCCTCTCTCCCTCCCACCCCCTCCTCCTCCCCCCCCATCCCTCCCTCCCCCCCCCCCCCCCTCCCTCCCTTCCCCCCCCCCCCCCCCTCTAAAATCGCCCCCTTCTCCTACCCCTCCCCCCCCTCTTCCACCACTACCCCCTACCCCTCCCTCCCCACTTCCTCCTCTCCCCCCCCTACCGCCAACCCTCCCCCTCTCCGTCCCGCTCCCCCTCTCTCCTCTCCCTTCCTCCACCCACCCCCCTTATCCTAACCCCTTTTCCCCTACCCCTCTGCCCCTCTTCCATCACCCCCCCCCTCCCATCCCCCCGTCCCTCCCTCTCCCACCTCTCCCACTTCGCTCCCCCCCCTCCCCCTCTCCTTCCCCACTCTCCTTCCCCTCTCTCCCCCCCCCCCCTTCCTCCACAATCTTCTCCCCCCTCCCCTCCCCCATCTCCCCCCTCCCTCCCCCATCCCTCCCCCCATCTCCCACCACCTCTCTCCCCCCCCCCCCCTCGCCCTCTTCTCACCTCCCCCCACCCCGCTCTCTCTTCCCCTCTCCATCCAGCTCTCCTTAGCCCTCTCCCTCTCCTCCCCTCCTCCTCCCCCACCGCCATCTCCTCTCTCCCCCACCCCCTTCTCTCCCCCCCCCCCTCCCTCCCCATCCTCTCCACACTCTTCCTCCTCCCTCTTTTTCCACCCCATTTCACATCCCTTCCCTCCCCATAAACTCCCCCATAACTCTCTCCCCTCTCCCCTCCCCTTCTCTCTCTCCCCTCCCTCCCCCACCCCTTTCCTCCTCCACCCCCTCTCCATCTTCCTTGCCAAATACATTCTTCCCATAGAGGGAGTACAGAGAGGGTTAACCAGACTGATTTCTGGGATACCAGGACTTTCATATGAAGATAGACTGGATAGACTCGGTTTGTACGCGCTAGAATTGAGAAGATTAAGGGGGCATCTTATAGAAACTTACAAAATTCTTAAAGGGTTGGACAGGCTAGCTGCAGGAAGATTGTTCCCGATGTTGGGGAAGCCCAGAACAAAGGGTCACAGTTTAAGTATAAGAGGGAAATCTTTTAGGACCGAGATGAGAAAAACATTTTTTCACACAGAGAGTGGTGAATCTCTGGAATTCTCTGCCACATAAGGTAGTTGAGGCCAGTTCATTGGCTATTTTTAAGAGGGAGTTAGATGTGGCCCTTGTGGCTAAAGGGTTCAGGGGGTATGGAGACAAGGCAGGTACAGGATACTGAGTCGGATGATCAGCCATGATCATAATGAATGGCGGTGCAGGCTCGAAGGGCCGAATGGCCTACTCCTGCACCTAATTTCTATGTTTCTATGTTTCACTCTCCTCACCCCACTCCCTCTTCCACCCACCCCTCTCTCGCCTACCACTCTTCACTCTCTACTCCAACCCCTTCCCTCTCTCTCCCCGCCCCCTTCCCCTACACCTCTGTCCCTTTTCCACCACTCCCCATACACCACCCTCCCCCTCCCCACTCTTCCACTGCTCCTCCCGCTCCCCCCCCCTTTCCCTCTCTCCCCCCCTCCCTTCGTCCTCCCTCGCCCTCTCCCCCCTCACCCCCCTCCCCCCCCCCCACCCCCCTACAACCTCTGACCTTCCCCACTCTTCCACCTCTCACCCTCCCCTCACCCTCCACTATTTCTTCCCACTCTCTTCACCCTCCCCACACCTCTCACCCTCACCCCCCCCCTCCACTACCCCCTCTCCCCTCCTCCTCCTCTAACTCCCCATCCATCCCCACTCCCCCCTCACCTCACTCCCTCCCCTCCCCTCTCCCCTCTCCCTCCTCGCCCTCTCCTTCTCTTCACCCCTTTTCACTCTCTCCCCTCTCCCATCCCTCACTCTCCTACTCACCTTCCCTCTCCCCCACCCGTGCACCCCATCTCCCTCCTCTCCTCCCTCCGTCCCCCCCCCACCTCTCCCCTCTCTCCTCTCCTCTCATCCCTCTCTCCTCCCCCTCTCCTTCTCCTCTCCTCCTCTCCTCTCTCCTCACCCTCTCCCCTCCTCCCTCCGCCTCCCCCCCCATTCTTCTTCCCCCCCCCATTTTTTCTCTCTCGTCCACCCCCTTCCCTCCTCTCTCTCTCCCATCGCCTTCCCCCTCGCCACTCTTCCTCCTCCCTCCACACTCTTCCCGCCTCTCTCCCCTACCCCACACATCTCTTCCCCCGCCCCTCTCTCTCCTCCCCATCTCCATCTCCCTATCCTCACCCTTCTCCCGCACCTCCTCTCACCCCATCCCCTCTCCCCACCCCGTCCCTCTATATCCTACCCCCCTTGCCTCTCTTCCCCCGCCCCCATCCCCTACCCATCTGTACCTCTTCCACCACTCCCCCTTACCCCCACCCCTCTCCCTCTCCCTCCCCACCACTCACTCTCCCCCTCCCACCCCTCTATCCCCCCACCCCTTTCACGTACCCCTCTGTCCCTCTTCCATCACTCCCGCCTCCTCCCCTCTCTCCCCTTCGCTCCCCACTCTTCCACTTCTCTCCCCCTTCCCCCTCCACTCTCCCTCCCCACACTTTCCCCTCTCACCCCCCACCTCTCTCCCCCTGCGTCCCTCCTTCCCTCCCTTCACATCCCCGCCTCCCCCACATCTCTCTCCCAACCCCCCTCTCTCTCACACCCCTACCCCGCTCCTTTTTCTTCCACAAATAAATATCTCCCGTTTCCTCCTCCTCTTCTCCCGTCCTCCCCTCTTCTCACCTCCCCTCCCCCCACATGTGTGTTTTGGGGGTGGTTAGTGTGAGTGTGATGCCGCAGCATCCCCCCCCCCCCTAGAGTCTAGATAAAATCTTGAATAAATTATGGTTTTGAGAAATTAAAGACTACGAAGTTTTCTTGTGAGCCTAAGTTATAAATGCGAAAGTCTCATATCTGAAACTAGATTAGAGGCACAAATCAAATATACAATCCCCTTCATCAAATGGCGCAAGGAATAGGGTACTTCACAGGTCGTCTGTTAACAATGTGGCTGGAAATCGAGCGACTTGGTTTAATTTTACCACTGATTGTTAATACAGTAGATTCCGTAGTCAAATCAGGCGGTCGCAATTTGCCGTACGAAAAGAAAAAATATTGGAGAAAAAAGAAAGCGTGATGACTGCTGTGCGAGATCGATGGAGGTTTAATCGATAAATTAGGATACGTTATGTGGATATGCGGGGACGAATATTGAAGACAACAGCCACGTGTGAGTCATTCCACCGCGATAACACACCCACGTAGCTTGTGTTGGGTAAAAATACGGAAGTGGTATGAAATAATATTAATTATCAGTGGGAGACTTGAGGTTGGTTGACCGATAAGAAACACGCTGATGTCAATTGGAGTCCCCAATATGTTTAGTGCGAGTAATAGTGGATATTGATTAAAAAATAAAAACAATGACAGAAATACAGAGAGGGAGACGAATAATATCCGTAAACGTCCCTAGCTGAACAAAACGGCTGGTGGCAGGGGCAAGGTAAAGGTAAATGTACGCACAACCATGGCGAAGAATCACCACGGGAAGGTAACAAATGGACGAGAGCAGCAGTGAAGCACACACGGGATTGGAAGGGTAAGAAATGACGCGGGAAGATGGTAGCCGCTACATCGCCAACCACTATGCCAGTGGACGGAAACGACGTTGAATGGGTGAGTTTAGACGATGAGACATATAGATATGGGCATGATGAGGACTGGGGGCAGAAATGAAAACGTATAATGGGAAACGAAAGGGAACCGTTAAGTCCAGTCATCCGCTCGAGCCAGCTTTAACGTTCATTCCGATCATGTCCAATCTAAACGTTGTCTTATGTCCCTTTTCCAGCTATCTCCCAAAAACCTTGTCCCTCTTTGTTGGGTCTTTCTCCTATTAAATATATTTAGCGATTATTCATGGCTCTCTGCAGAAGGGAATTATAATGATTACCGATCTACTGAGATAATGTTCTTTTCAATATGTGGTATTAATTGGCGCCACCTTGTTCCAAAACAATTTTCGACATACATAATCCGACCAGAAGAAGCAGTCTCCCAGCATCGACACGGCAAAATATCCTTGTATATTATTGCCTCTCACTTGCTTGCCATGCAATGACTGTAGTCCGATACTGCTCAACATGTCCTCGTCTATCAGGCAACCGCCCCCCCCCCCCCCCCCCCCCCCCCCCCCCCCCCCCCCCCCCCCCGCCTCCATTACAGAGATGAAACTGCTGTGACATCCTTAATACAACCTGTAAAGTAGGAACGTTTTGATGTATGTCCACCAAAACTTCACGCCATGCCACGGCTGCAGGTTCACAGACGTGCCTTTATGCCACAATAACATTTACGCATACTTCGCTCCAAATCCGAGATGTATTTTTTCAGGTGACAGTATTAAACCACCGTCGTTTAAGTAATCAGCTGTTCCCCAATCACACTTATAAATTGAAACGCGTCGCGTGATTCCACCTGGATACCTAATTAATGGCACAGATAAGGTTCATCGTAGGAAATATGAGTAAGGGATTTGTAGAGGATCTGAGTGTGGACTGATGGCTATCACCTCACCCAGAGCGGTGAATACCTGGTCTACACAATCGGAAAAAAAAAGTGAAGGAAGAATAATCCCTCAGACCAGTAAAGATGGGTCGTCAAACACCATGTCCCAAATTCTGGTGGTGGCCATAATATTTATGACTGCCCAATCTTCTTCTTTTCGTGTCTTTGAAGCTGGTTGGTTACATGACAGTTTCCAATTCCTTTACACAGTCCTTTGCGTTTTTATTGAATACTGCAAGATCCTTTGGGCCGCATTGGTTGGGTAGTAGGGGGCAGACAAGGCAGTGCTGCATTGTATGGTCCTCTTCTCCACATTAACAGATGGTTTGGCCAGTTTCCTAGCCCCATCTGGCCATGGCAGCTTTTGATCGCCCTGTTCCTGTTCTCAGGCGGTTGAGCGTCTTCCACTGGACCCATGGTGCTTCTGAGCCCGGAGGGAGGGCTTCAGAAGGAGGGATACCCATGTCAGTAGGAGGGGGGTCGTCCTCAAGCCTTTTTTGTCCATAGTTGGAGTCTGGTTTCTTCTCGTGATGCTATTAGGGGCTGGACATGGCTGAGAAAGCTTCTCCTGGACATCCGCCGTTGGGCCGGGGGTACACGTCCGTAGAGGAGGTGGCGTTCATCACTGGTGGCCTTGGTCATCTCTACTCGGCTGGCGACTTCCCGTCTCACATCAGCATGGGCAATGCCAACGAGGAGGTGCAGGTTGTTTATGTTGGTGGGCTTCAAGCAGCCAGTGATTGAGTGGCAGGTGTTATTCAACGCTGGGTCTAGTTTCTTAGCATGGGATGATCTCTCCCAAACAGGACACGCATACTCCGCAGAGGAGTAGCACAGGGCCAGAGCAGTAGATCATAATGTGTGTGCTGTGGCTCCCCATTTGGAGTTGGTCAGCTTCCGGAGGATGTTATTTCGGGAGTTAACTTTCGGTTTGGTGTTTTTGACCTGTTCCTTATAGGTGAGAGTGCGATCCAGTGTTACACCGAGGTAGACAGGGTTGGTGCAGTGCTCACGAGGTGTTCCAGACCATGTGATGTTAAGGGGTCTGTTTGCTTCCCGGTTCCTGAGATGGAACGAGCAGGCTTTGGTCTTCGCAGGGTTTGCGTTTAGGTGGTTGCGCTCGTAGTAGAGGTGTAGCTCGTCTAGGGCTGAGGTGGGATTCGCTTCTACAGCTTCAAACGTACTCTATTGGGATGTCACACAGAGGTCGTCGGCGTAGATGAACCGCTCAGTGTTCTGGTCCATTGGCTGGTCATTGGTGTAGATGTTATATAGTAGTGGAGCCAGCACACTACATTGAGGCAAGCCATTCCGTTCTCGTCGCCAGCGACTTTGCTTGTTGTTCAGGACAACATAGAAGCGCCTACCGTTCAGGAGGGCTCCGATGAGGTCCGTGAGTGCCTGGTCTTTGATATTCTCCAAGATCTGTTTTAGGAGGAGGCGGTGATTCAGTGTCATACGCGGCAGACAGATCAACAAAGACTGCTCCTGTCACCAGTCCTTTCTGGAACCCGTCTTCAATGTGTTGTGTGAGATTTAGAAGTTGACTTGTTGTGGATTTGCCAGGTCGGAATCCAGCTTGTTGAGGGATGATGGCTGGTTCAGCGACTGGGGCAAGCCTGTTAAGGATCAGGCGCTCAAACAGCTTGTACGGGTGGCATAGCAGGGAGATTGGGCGGAAGCTCTTTGCATAAGCTGGATCTTTACCGGGTTTTAGAAGAGCGATGATTTTGGTTTTCCTCCAGATCATTGGGATGTTTCTTGTCAGCATGCAATTGTTCATCAACTCAAGGACCCACTTCCGTGTCAGAGGTCCAAATTACTTGATCTCCTCTGTGAAAATATTGTCCAGGCCGATGGCTTTGCCAGTCTTGAGGGCTTTCATGCTGATATTGAGCTCTTCAACGGATAACGGCTCAGTCAGTCCGGTGTTTTGGGAGTGCTGAAGTCGGTCTGCCTTTGGTCTTGGCTGTTTGGTGGTGGATTTCCCGTTGAGCAGCAACTGATACGCAACTTGGTTGGCCGTGGTGGTATACTGTTGATGTGTTGGTTTGATGGGTCATTGCTGATTTCCGGATGATGCTCCATGCCTTTTTGCTGTTTTTTGCAATATCAGTTGTCTCCAGTAGAGTTTGCCATTTCCGTTGGCGGCATTCTGATAGGGAGGTCATGAGTCTCTCACCTACTTCCATGGTGCTTTCAGCAAAGGGGTCAGATTCGTAGAGCTGTTGGTATTGCTCATATAGTTCGCTGCTTAGTATGTCAAGGCCGGGCATGTATTGAGTGCGGCAGCCTCTCGGGATGCTGTTCCGGGCTGGCTGGTGCACTAACCTGGTGAAGATTTGATAGTTTTTGGGGTCCGCTGGGAGGTGGGCGATCTTCCCTTCAAGATCTTCTTGGAAACCAGGCCAGTGCTCTTTCCCAAAGTTGAATCTTCTCTGGAAAGAAACTGTGGCTGGGGTATCTGCAGCATTGACTGGAAGGCCAATGTAGGGTTTTTGGCAGTGGCTTCAGTACCAGCTTCTTGTCCAATCCAGAGATGCTATGGCTGACAAACGCGATATCAGGGTTGTAGCCGGCTTTCCGTCGCCCGCTATTAAAGGACTTTAGTTGTTTGGCATCATGGATCAGGTAGAGCTGGTTGGTTTCGGCCCATGCTTCCGCTGCATCTCCATCAGCGTTGTTCCCGGCGTAACCTCATTGTGAGCTGTGGCTGTTGAAGTATCCAATCACTATCCTCGGTTTCCCAGATTATGGCATTTCAGGCATCAGGAAAGGTGTGGGAGGTGGCTTGTAGACGGAGGTGATGGTAATTTCTCTGAGCTCAGCGGTTAAGACCTCAATGTTGTTTTAATCGCTCTTTGATGTTGATTCGATGATTGTCCCGTTTTTTGCAAGCATGACGCTTCCATGTTTCTCATGTGGTCTTTCAAAGAGGGTGGCCATGCCTTCCACTCGAGGGCGGGGATGTTTGGATCCGCGGTGAGTTTCTTGGAGGCAGAGAATATCACACTGATGCTCTCTGCAGAGTTGGGCAACAAGTATTCATTAGTTGCAGACAGTCCTTCAACATTTAGAGATATGATGGTCAAAGCCGGCCTTGGGGGCGGGTGTTGGCCTCTCTTCCTGTTCCGGGCTGATGGGCTACTGCCATTTGTTGGGCTTGTGGACATAATTTGTCTTTCGGCTTTCGGCTTGGCTTCAAAGTGTTTGGTAGAATTCGCAAGTAATTTTGACAGGGATCGCGACGTGAACGCTTCTACCTTGACCCCCGACTACCCAACGTACGGCGTTGATGTGGTGGCAGGAATATGCTAATTCCATGCTGTATGAGTCTGACTCTCTAATTCACTAATTTTCCATCTGCTTACCCCCTTACAGTACAATGCGCAATTTGAACCTCTGAACCTTTGGTCCACTTCGTGTGTATGGATCATGCGAATATGAGGTTTTCCAAAGCCAAACGCTCCATTCTCGTTATTAAATATAGACTATAAATCAATTTCATTCAGACTCTATTCGCAAGAACGCAATATTGTGCAGCCCGAGTCGGGCTAAGATCGGAACGTCGTGGTCGGAGCGAATTGGGCCAACGTTGGAACCTCGTGGTCGCGGGAAGTCGGGCCGAAGTTGAAGCCTTAAGTTCGCAGCCGGGACGACACCGGGTACAGTCGGGTCGAAGTTGGAGGGATCCAGCCGAGGTCCGAACCTCCAGGTCGGAGGAAGTCGCGCCGAGTTTGGAACCTCGAGCTTGAAGCGATTCAAGCGGAAGAGGACGGATCGCGCCGTAGAAAACAACGGGTATTCAGTGCACGTTGGGTTAGGGTGGTATCAGAACAAAGGGGAACACGGCGGGGGAGAGGGGTGCACATGGAAGGACAATGGGTAAGTATTTGTTTAATCTTTCTCGACATATTTTTGGCGATTATTTTACGTAATTCGTATGCAGAAGTAAATTGTTTCATTGTGCCTAGGTAAAAGTAATAATGATGCATCATCACCACCATCATTATCATCGTCATCACCATCTGTGCAAAACACACACGTCTGACATTTTAAACTTTATCCTTCTCTGCTTGAAGTTATGCCCTTTAGTAATTGATTCGATTTTGGAAAAACTGTTCTGACTGTCTGCAATATCTATGTATCTCATATTGTTCTATACTTCAATCAGATATCCCAGCAAGATCTAGCGTTCCAGAGAAATCAAACCACGTCTGTGCAACCTCTCGATGTAGTGAATATCACCTGAGCCAGGCATCTTATACATCGTCCCAGCAGCTTTCCCAAACCCAACACATTTTCCAAGATTATGACGACCAGAAAGCAACGCAATACTCGAATTGCCAGGTAATCGATACCATTTCAAGCTGCATCATGACATGCTGAATCTTCTACACAATGCCCCGACCGATGAAAGCCAGGACGTCATATGCTTGTTTTATTCGTGTTGCCATTTCCCTGGAGTCATGGACTAATCATGATAGTTTCCATCAAGCTCTGGGCTCCGGATGTCCAAAATAGTCATTCAGTCATAGAATGATACAGTGTGGAAACATGCCCTTCGGCCCAACTTGGCGAGATCGGCCAACATGCCCCAGCTGCAATATTCCCACCTCCCCGCGTTTTCTCCCTCCAAACCTGTCCTACCCACGTACCTGACTAACTGTTTCTTAAAGTGTTCAAGAAGGAACTGCAGATGCTGGAAGATCGAAGGTACACAAAATTGCTGGAGAAACTCAGTTTCTTAAATGTTGGGATAATCGCTTCCTCAACTACTTCCGTTGACACCTTGTTCCATATACCAACCACCCTGTTGTGAAGAAGTTAGCTCTCAGATTCCTATCAAATCTTTCCCCCTTCACATTAGACGTATGCCCTCTGGTCCTGAATTCAACTACTCCTGGCAATAAGCTTTTTACACCTACTGCTGATGATTGTTTTCACCTCAATGTGAGCACCCCACATACTTCTACGCACCAAGGCGCCAAATGATCATCAATGGACCTAAGAACTCCTCCTGTTTTAGCTGAAAGTTCCGATCATGCTCGTATTCATACTCTGGTCTCACTATCCACAATATTCCCATTTTCGGCGAAGAACGATGCGATGCACTGATTTAATATCTCGCATCCATCCTGAAACGCCAAGCATAAATGACCTACTTTATTATTAAGTGGTTGCACCTCCTTTCGAGTTCTCCACTTGTTTTTGTTTTTAATGTAATTAGAAAATGCCATTAGTTTCATTTAATCATGGTAGCCATGAATATTTAATGCCCCTTCTGTCTGTCATAATTCCCTGCTTCTTTTTTTTTAACATTCGCAGAGGTCTGTCTGATATAATTTTCATAAAACTTAAATATGTTTATATATTTTTCTTTTCGACCACGTTTCATCCACGTGTGCCTCACATTCTCCAACATGTTACTCATTCGTACGGCAATATTGTGGTCGATAACACTGATCAGCTGGTCTTCTAACGACTCCCGGATATCAGCTGTGAGCTTATAAATTATAAATCATGCTTCCAATTTATTCCCTCACGTTGAGCCTTATAATTTAGCAATTTGTTCTCTGCCAAATCAGTATCTTCCATCAAGATGCATACTTACCGTTATTCATAATTATCTCAAAACTTAAAGTGATCTGATGTCCCATCAAAAATAATTAACTGCAGGAACATATTGAGGAAAATGGGTGGTTTAAATCTGGACCCGTATTCGTTCATTTTACCTTCCAAATTAAACCCCGTTCCCCAACTGTACTATCCTGTATGTTCACTCTACGGGAAAAAAACATGGATGCCTATTTAGACCTGATTGACCATGACTGAAACAATATTTATCACAACGTGTTTTCTTCAGGTTCTTCAAACCTCGGGAGAGAACGATAACGTTGACACCATTTTGTTCAGAAATGTTGTGCACACGAGTATTTGTAAAATCCCTAGAGGAGAGAACGCATTACACAATAGCATGAATAAAGATCGTTTACGTTGTCTGTTCAACAGGTTATGGCTGATGTAACTGAGGAGGCGTTCCCACTAATTGGAAGAGTAGATCGTGGCTATCCTATATTATAACTGCTTCATCCAATCGCCGGTATATGGTGTAGTTGGAATGATTTAAACGACTGATCGTATCTTCCCGGAGAAGATGCCATCTGTTACAATTTACGACGTCGCGAGCATTTACTATCCTGTACTAGCTGCAGTTGGTATACCCGGTAAGGAACACTATCTAGTTACTATCCGAGACTTTCTGTTACCTGAATCATAATCCACATTGATGCATCTGTTGTCCAGTTCTTAATTCATTTGTGCCATTTCAGGTCGCTGAAATTATTATTTTGTCTCTGATATTCACATTTTAATGTAATCTCCCAGGCATTATTGGTACGTATTTCGGATGTCCGAATTTCCATTAACAGGAACCCATAGATTTATTTAACAAACCAATCCATTGTTTGCTGTCCTTGCAGCTTTTGTTGACGGCGGATCAGAGCATTCCAGAACCCCGTCTATCTCTGCCATGACACAGCAAACTATCCCAACGGATGCATCCTTTGAAATACGGTCACATGACTGGGCTCCATGGTGGAGACTTCTATGTGGATTGATACTGCGCTTCCAAACCAGTTCAATGCTGAAACTGGCGAGTGACGAAGGCATTTTATGGTCGTCAAACAAATTCAGACAGTAGCCGAACTATTCCGTCATGTCGATTCATTGAGGAGCATTTTGTTTTACAGGCAAAACATGATATGCTTCCGGATGACGGCGAGGGTTAATGTTCACATAACACGACCAATGCGGAGGTTTTGCAAGGACAACAAATTGGGGACGAGGCGTCCAATCTCTATTATTGCCCCAATAGGATCCACACACATACGTTAACTACAGAAAATACCACATAGCACACATGCAGAGTGAGACATCTGTCAAATGCAGAGCTGCATCACGTGTCCTGCAGCCCCGGCTCAATCTGCGCGGAGAGGACAACTGCATTGATATCACAGAGAAATATTGGCCCGTTCAGTTGCATACGGAGACATACAGGTCGTCAATGATATAAACCTGCCACGCGAAAATTAGATCATCGTTTCGAATATCACACACTCAGTACATATAATGTATCTCTTGTCGTCCGCTTTACCAATATACCCTGTTCCCTCTTGAAAACTGCCTTTGGCATCCTTCCATATTTCAAAGTGTCTCGACGCAACTGTGAGGGGCCGCAGGTCAATTACGTTCGGGCAAGCTACAGCCTCCTGAATTCAACATCGAATTCGGTAACCGTCAGGTATCTCATCATACCTGCGACACCGGAAGCATCGTTTTCTGCTGCATTTCATCGTGTACAATTTGATCAGATTGTGTCCCTTTATTCACACAAACTCTGTTATTGAATGAATCCGGCGTTCTGATTTTTACTGTTTCCACCCATTTCCCACTCTCATGTCACGGCCTTTGGTTGGTCTGTATGAACGAATGACCGTATCTGCCTTCCCCTATCGCAGATCGCAACGTTCGATTCATCCATTCTGTGATGGTACTTTAGTTCTATTCGGCACATCCCGCCCATTGTGCAAGATAAAACGACCACGTTTTCTCTAGTTCCTTGTTTCTATGAAAGGTTTCCGCTCTTACGACGTTAACAGATTTTTTCACAGGTGCTGCCCGATCTGCTGAATGTTACGAACCGTTCTTCTTTATTTTAAATACATTGCGCTCAATGCTTAGCCTTTGAATCATTTTCACGTGTTGCCCCAAGCTCCATATTAGGGATTTACCGTTTGCCGTGTTGCCGTTTTGGCCGATTTGCCGTTTAAACCAGACTTGGTAAGAGCAGTAGAGCTAGTATAGTAGTCGGCTATTCCAGATAGCGGTGCAGTTGCTGTGCATTCAATTGTTTTATTTTGCTAAACAAGTGGTGCTGATCAGCTTAAATGTTAGTGAAATTAACACTCTCCTTTTCCGTGCAGTTAATTTAACAGCGATCGTGATCCTGTCGCGTGGAAGATGCGGACTTTCCAAATGTGTCACTCGCTACCTGATGGGAATGGCAGCGGCCGATTTCATGGTGATTGTCTTTGCTATTATTTTTGAACCGATTAATAACATCTATTTTTACGCCGGTTTCTTGCTCATAACACCGGTGTGTGCGTTGTCGCATCTTTTTAAACTTGCAAGCATGGACTGCTCCGTTTGGTTCACTGTTGCTTTCACATTCGATCGCTTCATCGCGATTTGTTGCCAAAACCTGCGGAAAAGATATTGCGTGGAGAGGACAGCGGCAATAATTATGGTAACAGTGGCGACAGTAAGTTGCTTACGGTGCATTCCTTTTTACTTTGTCGTCGAGTCTTATGCGATAATTGACAATGTGCCTTGGCGTTGCGTCCCAATACCTGAATACTTCACTTCCTTCGCGTGGAAAGCTTTCGAGGTGGTAGACAGTGTCATAACCCCGCTATTGCCAATTTCTTTCATTCTTCTGTTTAATGGATTAACGGTCAGGCATATAATCATGGCAAATAAAATCCGCAGGGGCCTCCGCAGCAACAGTGAGAATCAGAAAGATTCAGAAATAGAAAACCGGAGAAAATCAATGATTCTGCTGTTCGCTCTGTCAACCAATTTTATATTATTGTGGTTACCCTACGTAATACACTCCATGAACTGGCAAGCAGAGAATATGACTTACACAGACAAATCATTGAACACTCCGATATATGTCTTTCAACAATGTGGGGCTATGTTTATAGCCCTCAGTACCTGCACCAACACCTGCATCTACGGACTGACACAAAAGATGTTCAGAGAGGAGCTGAAAAATGGAATAAAGTATGTGTTTACATTAAATGGGCTGCTGTGTAAATAGAGTGAATACCATCTGTATGTAATTTGCTTAATATTTCAATTAAATATTCGAAAGGATTTGTAATTTTCGCAAGCATGCCATAAGCCTGAGAATGCAACAATACATAGAAGTACCTACTAGAGGAGGGGCGGTACGGGACAACCTGTTAGGAAATGAGATGGGTCAGGTGGCAGAGGTATGCGTTGGGGAACAGTTCGGGTCCAGTGATCACAATACCATTAGTTTCAATATAATTATGGAGAGGGACAAAACGGGAACTAGGGTTGAGATTTTTGATTGGAGAAAGGCTAACTTTGAGGAGATGCGAAAGGATTTAAAAGGAGTAAATTGGGACAGTTTGTTTTATGGGAAAGATGTGGAAGAGAAATGGAGTACATTTAAAGGTGAAATTTTAAGAGTACAGAATCTTTATGTCCCTGTTCGGTTGAAAGGAAATCGTAAAAATTGTAAAGAGCCATGGTTTTCAAGGGAAATTGGACACTTGGTTTGGAAAAAGAGGGAGATCTACAATAATTATAGGCAGCATGGAGTAAATGAGGTGCTTGAGGAGTATAAAGAATGTAAAAAGAATCTTAAGAAAGAAATTAGAAAAGCTAAAAGAAGATATGAGGTTGCTTTGGCAAGTAAGGTAAAAGTAAATCCGAAGGGTTTCTACCGCTATATTAATAGCAAAAGGATAACGAGGGATAAAATTGGTCCATTAGAGAGTCAGAGTGGACAACTATCTGCAGAGCCAAAAGAGATGGGGGAGATATTGAACAGTTTCTTTTCTTCGGTATTCACCAAGGAAAAGGATATTGAATTATGTGAGGTAAGGGAAACAAGTAGAGTAGCTATGGAAACTATGAGGATCAAAGAAGAGGAAGTGCTGACACTTTTGAGAAATATAAAAGTGGATAAGTCTCCAGGTCCGGACAGGATATTCCCTAGGACATTGAGGGAAGTTAGTGTAGAAATAGCAGGGGCTATGGCAGAAATATTTCAAATGTCATTAGAAACGGGAATAGTGCCGGAGGATTGGCGTTCTGCGCATGTTGTTCCATTGTTTAAAAAGGGGTCTAAGAGTAAACCTAGCAATTATAGACCTGTTAGTTTGACGTCAGTGGTGGGCAAATTAATGGAAAGAATACTTAGAGATAATATATATAAGCATCTGGATAAACAGGGTCTGATTAGGAACAGTCAACATGGATTTGTGCCTGGAAAGTCTTGTTTAACTAATCTTCTTGAATTTTTTGAAGATGTTACTCGGTAAATTGATGAGGGTAACGTAGTGGATGTTGTGTATATGGACTTCAGTAAGGCCTTTGACAAGGTTCCTCATGGAAGGTTGGTTAAGAAGGTTCAATGGTTGGGTATTAATGGTGGAGTAGCAAGATGGATTCAACAGTGGCTGAATGGGAGATGCCAAAGAGGAATGGTGGATGGTTGTTTGTCAGGTTGGAGGCCAGTGACGGGTGGGGTGCCACAGGGATCTGTGTTGGGTCCACTGTTGTTTGTCATGTACATCAATGATCTGGATGATGGTGTGGTAAATTGGATTAGTAAGTATGCAGATGATACTAAGATAGGTGGGGTTGCGGGTAATGAAGTAGAGTTTCAAAGTCTACAGAGAGATTTATGCCAGTTGGAAGAGTGTGCTGAAAGATGGCAGATGGAGTTTAATGCTGATAAGTGTGAGGTGCTACATCTTGGCAGGACAAATCAAAATAGGACGTACATGGTAAATGGTAGGGAATTGAAGAATGTAGGTGAACAGAGGGATCTGGGAATAACTGTGCACAGTTCCCTGAAAGTGGAATCTCATGTAGATAGGGTGGTAAAGAAAGCTTTTGGTGTGCTGGCCTTTATAAATCAGAGCATTGAGTATAGAAGTTGGGATGTAATGTTAAAATTATATAAGGCATTGGTGAGGCCAATTCTGGAGTATGGTGTACAATTTTGGTCGCCTAATTATAGGGAAGGATGTCAACAAAATAGAGAGAGTACAGAGGAGATTTACTAGAATGTTGCCTGGGTTTCAGCAACTAAGTTACAGAGAAAGGTTGAACAAGTTAGGGCTTTATTCTTTGGAGCGCAGAAGGTTAAGGGGGGACTTGATAGAGGTTTTTTAAATGATGAGAGGGATAGACAGAGTTGACGTGGAAAAGCTTTTCCCACTGAGAGTAGGGAAGATTCAAACAAGGGGACATGACATGAGAATTAAGGGACTGAAGTTTAGGGGTAACATGAGGGGGAACTTCTTTACTCAGAGAGTGGTAGCTGTGTGGAATGAGCTTCCAGTGAAGGTGGTGGAGGCAGGTTCGTTTTTTCATTTAAAAATAAATTGGATAGTTATATGGATGGGAAGGGAATGGAGGGTTATGGTCTGAGCGCAGGTATATGGGACTAGGGGAGATTATGTGTTCGGCACGGACTAGAAGGGTCGAGATGGCCTGTTTCCGTGCTGTAATTGTTATATGGTTATAATGACAACAGTTTGAATCGAGATCCCAGTGTTCAAGCGGCAATAAAATAAACAATTATAATACATAAGACATGTGACATCATTGTTACTTTGATAGTCTTCACATTCAAGTTACATTACTCGCTGGTAAGGTTTAAAAAAATAAAATGCATCAATGCTCGAAAAATTAATACGTGTCCTCAAAATAGACATGGATGACCATGTTTGAAGGCTGGATATAAACATATAACCATATAACAATGGCTGATATACTGGATAGACTCGACGCGTACTCGCTAGAATTTAGAAGATTGAGGGGGATTCTTATAGAAACTTACAAAATTCTTAAGGGGTGGGACAGGTAAGATGCAGGAAGATTGTTCCGATGTTGGGGAAGTCCAGAATAAGGGGTCACAGTTCAAGGATAAGGGGGAAGTCTTTTAGGGACGAGATGAGAAAAAACATTGTTCACACAGAGTGGTGAATCTCTGGAATTCTAAGCCACAGAAGGTAGTTGAGGGTAGTTTATTGGCTATATGTAAGAGGGAGTTAGATGTGGCCCTTGTGGCCAAAGGGATCAGGGGGCATGGAGAGAAGGCAGGTACGGGATACTGAGTTGGATGATCACCCATGATCATATTGAATGGCGGTGCACGATCGTAGGGCCTAATGGCCTACTCCTGCACCTATTTTCTACGTTATGTTTCTATGTGACTTCTGGACTCTCTCTCTCTCGACTCACTCACGACGTGTGGACTCAGCCCGCCCTCCAGTGTTTTATTCCTCCACGCCCCGGTGATTAACAGCGGGTTTCTGAAAGGGCGTGTCCAGCCGATTAACAGAGAAGATCAATCTGCTGATCTTACGATATTTAAACCTTCATAACTTTTGTAATGTTCCACCGATCGCAATAAAGGTTGATGCGCTTGCAGAACATGGTGACGAAAAATCGTAGCGCTATCGGGTACACTTTTTGCACACATTTAAAAACAACGCAAACGGAAGAACACAAGATGAGAGTTTTAGTTAAGGATAGATAGATAGATAGATAGATAGATAGATAGATAGATAGATAGATAGATAGATAGATAGATAGATAGATAGATAGATAGATAGATAGATAGATAGATAGATAGATAGATAGATAGATAGAGATAGACAGACAGACAGACAGACAGACAGACATACAGACAGACACAGACAGATAGACAGATAGACAGATAGACAGATAGATAGATAGATAGATAGATAGATAGATAGATAGATAGATAGATAGATAGATAGATAGATAGATAGATAGATAGATAGATAGATAGATAGATAGATAGATAGATAGATAGATAGATAGATAGATAGATAGATAGATAGATAGATAGATAGATAGATAGATAGATAGATAGATTATCCCGTACCTGCCTCCTCTCCATACCCCTTGGTCTCAGCCAAAATGGCCACATCGAACTCGCTCTTCAATATAGCCAATGAACTGGACTCAACTACCTTCTGCGGCAGAGAATTCCAGAGATTCACCGCTCTCTTTGTGAAAAACGTTTTTCTCATCTCGGTCCTTAAAGACCTCCCCCTTATTCATAATCAGAGGCCTCTTATTCTGGACTTCACCAACATCGGGAATAATCTTCCTGCATCTAGCCTGTCCAACCCCTTAAGCTTTTTGTAAGTATCTATAAGATCCACACTCAATCTTCTAAATTCTAGCGAGTACATAACGAGTCTATCCAGTCTTTCTTCATATGTAAGTCCTGACATCCCAGGAATCAGTCTGGTGATCGTTCACTGTACTCTCTCTATGGCAAGAATATCCTTCCTCGGATTAGGAGACCAAACCTGTAATAATAATAATAATAATAATTTTATTTATAGAGCACTTTAAAAACAAACATAGCTGCAACAAAGTGCTGTACATCACTAATCATTGACAAAAAAGTTAATACACACCAAAAATAACAATCAAAAGAAATAGTAGGAAAAGACATGTAAAATAAAGAAACATCAAAAACACCACAAACAGAAGCAAAGCCTCAGGCATGGTCAAAAGCCAGGGAGTACAAATGCGTTTTAACACTGGATTTGAAGATGGACAGTGAGGGGGCCTGTCTGATGTGCAGCGGCAGGGTGTTCCAGAGTGCCGGAGCAGCAACAGAGAAGGCTCTATCCCCTCTGAGCCTCCGACTAGACCTCGGTACCTCCAGGAGCAGCTGACCAGCTGACCTGAGGGACCGGGCAGGAGTGTATGGGTGGAGCAGCTCAGAGAGGTAAGGCGGGGCGAGCCCATTCAGAGATTTAAAAACAAATAACAGTAACTTAAAATGAACCCGAAAGTGCACCGGGAGCCAGTGTAGGGAGGCCAGAATTGGCGATATGTGCTCCCTCTTTCGAGTCCCTGTTAAAAGGCGAGCAGCAGCATTCTGAACCAACTGGAGACGAGCCAGTGAAGAACGAGCAACACCAAAATAGAGCGCGTTACAGTAATCCAGCCTAGATGTAATAAAGGCATGGATTACTGTCTCAAAATGCTGCCGCTCGAGAATGGGCTTCACCTTCGCCAGCTTCCTTAGGTGAAAGAAGCTGGACTTAACCACCGCGCATATTTGGCGATCTAATTTAAAGTCACTGTCCATCCTAAAACCCAGGTTCACAACTGTTGGCTTCACGTACCTTGACAATGGACCTAAATCAACAAATGGAGGTTCACGGCAGCCATTGGGATCAAATAAAATCACCTCTGTCTTCTTTTCATTAAATCCAAGAAAGTTTAGGGCCAACCAGGACTTAATGTCATCAAAACAAGACAGAAGCGATTTTACAGAAAAGGCATCTTCCCCCCTCAGCGGCAAATAAAGCTGGGTATCATCTGCATAACAGTGGAAAGAGATGCCATGCTTTCTAAGGATGGAACCCAGAGGAAGTATGTACAGCGAGAAAAGCAGGGGCCCCAGAATCGAACCCTGTGGAACCCCATATGACAGGGGAGCGGAAGAGGATTCAAACCCAGCAAGGCTAACACACATGGTTCTGCCCGCCAGATAGGACCTGAACCATCCCAGGGCACTGTCGCAGATGCCCACTAACTGCTGTAGCCGAGATAATAAGATATTATGGTCCACCGTATCAAAGGCGGCAGACAAGTCCAGCAGGACAAGAACCACACAATCCCCAGAATCATTAGCCAGGAGGATATCGTTAAAAACCCTTAGCAATGCTGACTCCGTGCTGTGCATGGTTTTAAATCCAGACTGGAAGATCTCCCGAATATCATGCTCCTCCAGGAATAGTTTTAGCTGAGCATAAACAACTCTCTCCAGTAATTTAGAAATAAAAGGCAATTTCGAGATGGGTCTAAAATTGGCCAGAACAGATTGATCCAGGCCAGGTTTCTTAAGCAGTGGTTGCACTACCGCATGCTTAAAACTCACGGGGACAACCCCAGAACACAAGCTGCTGTTAATAATGGTAAGAACCGACTGCCCTATACTAGAGAAAACCTCCTTAAAAAGATGTGGAGGGACCGCATCACAAGGAGAACCCGATGGCTTAATATGGGAAACCACATCCTTTAACTACGATATAGTCACAGGCTCAAACTTGTTGAATACCACCAGGCAAGGGACCGAAACAGAAGGGTCAGGGGCAGGTGCTGAAATGTTAGCCCTTAAGGAAACAACCTTATCAACAAAAAAGTGCAGGAAGTCATTACACATTTCAGGTGAAGCTTCCAGACAGACAGGCTGCGGGGCATTTAGAACAGAGTCAATGATTTCAAATAGCACACGAGGGTTGTTACACTTTGACACAATAATTTTAGACAGGTACTCTCTCTTGGCCTTTTTAACACTGTTTTGGTAGTGACGCCAACAGTCCCTGAGAATTTGAAGTGAAACCTGTAGCCTGTCCTTCCTCCACTTTCGCTCAGCTCTACGACACTCCCGTCGTGCTGCACGAGTCACTGCACTGAACCAGGGTTCAGGTTTAGCCCTCGGCTTCAATGATCTTAACGGAGCCACAGAGTCCAGTATAGTCCTGCATGAAGAATGAAACCACGAACTAATCTCCTCCGTACCAAGAGGAGTGGATGCAGAGGGGGCGCAGAGCTGATCGAAAGCAGCAGAGAACTTGCCAGCAGTAAAAGGGCTAAAAGACCGACAGCGCCGAGCAGACACCACAGGCAAAATTGCTTCACAGGAGAAATTGACATCAAACAATACAGGCATATGATCTGAAAACACACAATCAGAGATTTCCAAATTCAACACAGACAAGCCATGAGAGAGAACAAGGTCCAGTAATACGTAATACTCCAGGTGTGGTCTCACCAAGAACCTGTACAACTGCAGTAGAACCTTCCTACCCCTATACTCAAATCATTTTGCTATGAATGCTAACATACCATTCGATTTCTTCACTGCCTGCTGCACCTGCATGCCTATTGTCAATGACTGGTGTACCATGACACCCAGGTCTCGTTGCATCTCCCCCTTTTCCTAATCGGCCACCATTCGGATAATAGTCTACTTTACCGTTTTGGCACGAAAGTGGATAACCTCACATTTATCCACATTATACTGCATCTGCCATGCATCTGCCCACTCACCCAGCCTATCCAAGTCACCTTGCAGACTCCTAGCATCCTCCTCACAGCTAACACTGCCCCCCAGCTTAGTGTCATCCGCAAACTTGGAGATATTGCATTCAATTCCCTCGTCCAAATCATTAATATATATTTTAAATAGCTGGGGTCCCAGCACTGAGCCTTGCGGTACCCCACTAGTCACTCTCTGCCATTCTGAAAATGACCCGATCACTTCCACTCTTTGCTTCCTGTCTGCACACCAGTTCTCTATCCACATCAATACTGAACCTCGAATACCGTGCGATTTAAGTTTGTATAATCTCATTTGTGGGACCTTGTCGAAAGCCTTCTGAAATACCAGATATAGCACTCCCACTGGTTCTCCCTTATCCACTCTACTAGTTATATCCTCGAAAAATTATATACGATTCGTCAGACATGATTTCCATGCTGACTTTGTCCAATGATTGCACCATTTTCCAAATGTGCTGCTATCTCATCTTTAATAACTGACCCTAGCAGTTTCTCCACTACCAATGTTAGACTAACTGGTCTGTAATTCCCGGTTTTCTCTCTCCCTCCCTTTTTAAAAAGTGGGGTTACATTAGCTACCCTACAATCGCCAGGAACTACTCCAGAATCTAAAGAGTTTTGAAAAATTATCACTAATGCAGCCACTATTTCTGTAGTTACTTCCTTACGTGCTCTGGGATGCAACCTATCTGGCCCTGGGGGTTTATCGGCCTTTACTCCATTCCATGTACCTAACACCACTTCCCGGCTAACCTAGATTTCACTCAGTTCCTCCATCTCATTTGACCCCCGTTCCACTGCTATTTCCGGCAGATTATTTATGTCTTCCTTAGTGAAGACAGAACCAAAGTAGTTATTCAATTGGTATGTCATGTCCTTGTTCCCCATGATCAATTAGCCTGTTTCTGACTGCAAGGGACCTACATTTATTTTAACTAATCTTTTTCTCTTCACATGTCTATAAAAATATTGCAGTCAGTTTTTATGTTCCCTGCCAGTTTTCCCTGTCAGTCTCTACAAAGCTGAGGCCAGGCGCCAACTGTCGGACACCTCCTCCTAATTACACCCGGACCATGACCCCACTTACGACCACCAGGCCACCATCTCCAGCACCATCACCGACTTCATCAACTCCAATGCCTTACCCGACCGAGCCTCCAACCTCATCGTTCCCTAGCCCCGCACGGGCCGATTTAAACTTCTCCCCAAAAATCCGCAAACATGACTGTCCCGGAAGACCCATTGTCTCTGCCTGTTCGTGGCCCCACCGAAATCATTTCCAAATACCTTGACTCCATCCTATCACCCTTGGTTAAATCCCATCCTACCTATGTTCAAGACTCCTCAGACACTCTCCGTCGTCTCCGCGCATTCCATTCTCTAGACCCTCACCCCCTCATCAGCACCATGGACGTCCAGTCACTCTACACCTCCATCCCCCACCAGGGTGGTCTCAAAGCCCTCCTGTTCTTCCTCGACCAGAGAAGTAACCTATACCCAGCCACTGACACTCTCCTCCGCCTAGCGGAGCTGGTCCTTACTCTCAATAACTTCACGTTCGACTCCTCCCATTTCCTCCAAATAAAGGGCGTAGCTATGGGCACACGCATGGGGCCCAGCTATGCCTGCCTATTTGTCAGTTACGTCGAGAAATCCTTGTTCAATACATACCAGGGCCCCATCCCCGACCTCTACCTCCGCTACATCGACGACTGCTTTGGTGCCACCTCCTGCACCCGCACACCACTGACTGACTTCATCCACTTCATCCACTTCACCACTATCTTCCATCCGGCACTCAAATACACCTGGACCATTTACGACACTTCCCTACCATTCCTTGTTCTCACTATCTCCATTGCAGGTGATATACTTCTGACCGACATCCACTATAAACCCACTGACTCCCATGGCTATCTGGACTACACTTCTTCCCACCCTGCTTCATGTAAGGACTCCATCCCCTACTCCCAATTCCTTCGTCTGCGCCGCATCTGCTCCACGCATGATGCGTTCCACACCAGGGCATCTGAAATGGCCTCATTATTCAGGGAACGGGGGTTCCCCTCCTCCACCATAGATGAGGCTCGCACCAGGGTCTCTTCCATACCCCGCAACACTGCTCGCTCTCCACATCCCCCCACTCGCAACAAGGGCAGAGTCCCCCTAGTCCTCACCTTTCACCCCACCAGCCGTCATATACAACAAGTAATCCTCCGTCAGTTTGGCCACCTCCAACGTGACACCACCACACGCCACATCTTCCCATCTCCCCCCATATCTGCCTTCCGCAAAGACCGCTCCATCCATAACTCCCTTGTCAATACTTCCCTTCCCTCTCGTACCACCCCCTCCCGGGGCACTTTCCCTTGCAACCACAATCGATGCAACACTTGTCCCTTTACCTCCCCCTTCGACTCCGTTCAAGGACCCAAGCAGTCATTCCAGGTGCGACAGAGATTTACCTGCATCTCCTCCAACCTCATCAATTGCATCCGCTGCTCTAGATGTCAGCAGATCTATATCGGTGAGACCAAGCGGAGGTTGAGCGATCGTTTAGTAGACAGCGAGCGAGGTAGTAGACAGAATGGGAGGCAGGAAGCAGAAATGGGAAGCACTCGGACGCAAGAGGAGAAAGGAAAAAAAGGAAATAAACAGAGAATAAGGGACGGGGGTTTTCTTAAATGTGCATATTTTAATGCTAGGAGCATTGTAAGAAAGGTGGATGAGCTTAGAGTCTGGATAGACACCTGGAAGTATGATGTTGTGGCGATCAGTGAAACGTGGCTGTAGGAGGGCTGTGATTGGAAACTAAATATTCCAGGATTTCGTTGCTTCAGGTGTGATAGAATTGGAGGGGCAAGAGGTGGAGGTGTTGCATTGCTAGTCAGGGAAGATATTACAGCAGTGCTTTGGCAGGATAGATTGGAGGGCTCATCTAGGGAGGCTATTTGGGTGGAATTGAGAATTGGGAAAGGTGTAGCAACACTTATAGGGGTGTATTATAGACCGCCAAACGGGGAACGAGAACTGGAAGAGCAAATATGTAAGGAGATAGCAGAGATTAGTAGTAAGCACAAGGTAGTGATTGTGGGAGATTTCAACTTTCCACACATAGACTGGGAAACACATTCTGTAAATGGGCTGGATGGGTTGGAGTTTGTAAAATGTGTGCAGGATAGTTTTTTGCAGCAATACATAGAGGTACCTACTAGAGGAGGGGCAGTGCTGGACCTCCTGTTAGGAAATGAGACTGGACAGGTGGCGGAGGTATGCGTTGGGGAGCACTTCGGGTCCAGTGATCACAATACCATTAGTTTCAATATAACTATGGAGAGGGTCAGAACTGGACCTAGGGTTGAGATTTTTGATTGGAGAAAGGCTAACTTTGATGCGATGCGAGATGATTTAAAATGAGTGAACTGGGACATTTTGTTTTATGGGAAAGATGTAGAAGAGAAATGGAGGACATTTAAAGGGGAAATTTTAAGAGTACAGAACCTTTATGTTCCTGTTCGGTTGAAAGGAAACAGTAAAAATTGGAAAGAGCCCTGGTTTTCAAGGGAAATTGGACATCTTGTTCGGAAAAAGAGGGAGATCTACAATAATTATAGGCAGCATGAAGTAAATGAGGTGCTTGAGGAGTATAAGGAATGTAAAAAGAATCTTAAGAAATAAATTAGAAAACCTAAAAGAAGATATGAGGTTGCTTTGGCAAGTAAGGTGAAAGTCAATCCAAAGGGTTTCTACAGCTATATTAATAGCAAAAGGATAAGGAGGGATAAAATTGGTCCATTGGAGAGACAGAGTGGACAGCTATCTGCAGAGCCAAAAGAGATGGGGGAGATATTGAACATTTTTTTTTCTTCGGTATTCACCAAGGAGAAGGATATTGAATTATGTGAGGTAAGGAAAACTGGTAGAGTAGCTATGGATACTATGAGGTTCAAAGTAAAAGAAGTACTGACACTTTTGAAAAATATAAAAGTGGATAAGTCTCCAGGTCGTGACAGGATATTCCCTAGGACATTGAGGGAAGTTAGTGCAGAAATAGCCGGGGCTATGACAGAAATATTTCAAATGTCATTAGAAACGGGAATAGTCCCCGAGGATTGGCGTACTGCGCATGTTGTTCCATTGTTTAAAAAGGGTTCTAAGAGTAAACCTAGCAATTATAGACCTGTTAGTTTGACTTCAGTGGTGGGCAAATTAATGGAAAAGATACTTAGAGACAATATATATAAGCATCTAGATAAACAGGGTCTGATTAGGAACAGTCAACATGGATTTGTGCCTGGAAGGTCATGTTTGACTAATCTTCTTGAATTTTTTGAAGAGGTTACTAGGGAAATTGACGAGGGTAAAGCAGTGGATGTTGTCTATATGGACTTTAGTAAGGCCTTTGACAAGGTTCCTCATGGAGGGTTGGTTAAGAAGGCTCAACTGTTGGGTATAAATGCAGGAATAGCAAGATGGATTCAACAGTGGCTGAATGGGAGAAGCCAGAGGGTAATGGTGGATGGCTGTTTATCGGGTTGGAGGCAGGTGACTAGTGGGGTGCCTCAGGGATCTGTGTTGGGTCCTTTGTTGTTTGTCATGTACATCAATGATCTGGATGAAGGTGTGGTAAATTGGATTAGTAAGTATGCAGATGATACCAAGATAGGGGGTGTTGTGGATAATGAAGAGGATTTCCAAAGTCTACAGAGTGATTTAGGCCATTTGGAAAAATGGGCTGAAAGATGGCAGATGGAGTTTAATGCTGATAAATGTGAGGTGCTACACCTTGGCAGGACAAATCAAAATAGGACGTACATGGTAAATGGTAGGGAATTGAAGAATACAGTTGAACAGAGGGATCTGGGTATAACCGTGCATAGTTCCTTGAAGGTGGAATCTCATATAGATAGGGTGGTAAAGAAAGCTTTTGGTATGCTAGCCTTTATAAATCAGAGCATTGAGTATAGAAGCTGGGATGTAATGTTAAAATTCTACAAGGCATTGGTGAGACCAAATCTGGAGTATGGTGTACAATTTTGGTCGCCAAATTATAGGAAGGATGTCAACAAAATAGAGAGAGTACAGAGGAGATTTACTAGAATGTTGCCTGGGTTTCAACAACTAAGTTACAGAGATAGGTTGAATAAGTTAGGTCTTTATTCTCTGGAGCGCAGAAGGTTAAGGGGGGACCTGATAGAGGTCTTTAAAATGATGAGAGGGATAGACAGAGTTGATGTGGACAAGCTTTTCCCTTTGAGAATAGGGAAGATTCAAACAAGAGGACATGACTTCAGAATTAAGGGACAGAAGTTTAGGGGTAATATGAGGGGGAACTTCTTTACGCAGAGAGTGGTGGCGGTGTGGAATGAGCTCCCAGTGGAAGTGGTGGAGGCAGGTTCATTGGTATCATTTAAAAATAAATTGGATAGGCATATGGATGAGAAGGGAATGGAGGGTTATGGTACGAGTGCAGGCAGGTGGGACTAAGGGAAAAAAAAATTTGTTCGGCATGGACTTGTAGGGCCGAGATGGCCCGTTTCCGTGCTGTAATTGTTATATGGTTATATGGTTATATGGTTTCGCGGAACACCTCCGCTTGGTCCGCAATAACCAAGCTGAACTCCCGGTGGCTCAGCACTTCAACTCCCCCTCTAACTCCGTCTCCGACCTTTCTGTCTTGGGTCTCATCCATGGCCGCAGCGAGCAACACCTGAAAATGGAGGAACAGCACCTCATATTCCGCTTGGGGAGTCTGCATCCTGGAGGCATGAACATCGAATTCTCCCAATTTTGTTAGTCCTTGCTGTCTCCTCCCCTTCCTCAGTCCCCCTACAGTCTCCTCCCATGCCCCAGTCTTCGGGCCCCTCCTCCTTTTTCCTTTCGTGTGTCCCCCCCCCATCAGTCTGAAGAAGGGTTTCGGCCCGAAATGTTGCCTATTTTCTTCGCTCCATAGATGCTGCTGCACCCACTGAGTTTCTACAGCTCGTTTATGTACCACCGATGTAAGACTAACTGATCTGTAATTCCCCGCTTTCGCTCTCCCTCCCTTTTCAAAAAGTGCGGTTACATTAGCTTCCCTCCAATCCTCAGGAACCACTCCAGAATCTAAAGAGTTTTGAAAAATTATCATTAATACATCCACTAGGGCTATTTCCTTAAGTATTTTCGGATGCAGCCTATCTGGCCCTGGGGACTCGTCGTCCTTTAATCCATTCAATTTATCGAACGCCACTTGCCGGCTAACCTGGATTTCACTCAGTTCCTTCTCATTTGACCCCCAGCACCCAGCTATTCCCGGAATATTATTCATGTCTTCCTTAGTGAAGACAGAACCGAAGTCGTTTTTCAATTTGTCTGAAATTGTCCTTGTTTCCCATGATCAATGCACCTGTTTCTGACAGCAAGGGACCTTCATTTGTTTTAACTAATCTTTTTCTCTTCATATATCTATAAAACACTTTGCAGTCAGTTTTTTATGTTCCCTGCCAGTTTTATTTCATAATCTATTTTCCCTTTCCTAATAAAGCCCTTTGTCCTCCTCTGCTTTCTCCGAATTTCTCCCAGTCCTCTGGTAGGCTGCTTTTTCTGGCTAATTTGTACGCATCATCTTTTGTTTTGATACTATTCCTGATTCCCCTTGTTATCTATGGGTGTACTACCTTCCTTGAAATATTATTTTGCCAAACTGGGATGAACGTTATTTGTAGTTCATCCATGCAGGCTTTAAATACCTTCCACTGCCTATCCACCGTCAACCCTTTAAGAATCAATTGTCAGTCTATCTTGGCCAATTCGCGTCTCATACCATCAAACTTATTTTTCTATAAGTTCAGAACCGTTGTTTCTGAATTAATGATGTCACTCTCCATCCCAGTGAAGAACTCAACCATATTATGGTCACTCTTGCCCAAGGTGCCACGGCCAACAAGACTGCTAACTAACCCTTCCTCATTACTCAATACCCAGTCTAGAATAGCCTGCTCTCTCGTTGGGTCCCCTACATGTTGGTTTAGAAAACTATCCCGCATACATTCAAATAAATCCTCTTCCTCAGCGCCCTTGCCAATTTGATTCACCCAATCTATATGTAGATTGAAGTCATCCATTATAACTGTTTTACCTTTGTTGCATGCATGTCTAATTTCCTGTTTGATGCCATTCCCAACTCCACTACTACTGTTAGGTGGCCTGTACACAACTCCCATTAGTGTGTTCTGCCCCTTAGTGTTTCGCAGCTCTACCCATATCGATTACACAACCGCCAAGCTAATGTCTTTCCTTTCTATTGCGTTAATCTCCTCTCTAACCAGAAACGGTACCCCACCTCCTTTTCCGTTCTGTCTATCCCTCCTGAATATTGAATATCCCTGGATGTTCAGCTCCCAGCCTTGGTCACTCTGGAGCCAAGTCTCAGTGATCCCAACTATATCATATGCATTAATAACTATATGCACATTCAACTCATCCACCTTATTGCGAATGTCCCTTTCATTAAGGTATAAAGCCTCCATGCGTGTTTTTACAACACTATTACCCCTTATACAATTATGTTGAAAAAAGGCCCTTTTTGATGTTTGCCCTGGATTTGTCTGCCTGCCACTTTTACTTTTCATGTTCCTACATATTGTTTCAACCCTCATTTTACACCCCTCTGTCTCTCTGCTCGCACATTAAGAAAATGGGTGTACAACGGGATCTGGGGGGTGGGGGTCCTTGTACATCAGTCTATGAAAGTAAGCATGCAGGTACAGCAGGCAGTGAAGAAAGCGAATGGCACGTTGGTTTGATAACAAGAGGAATCGAAAATAGGAGCAAATCGGTCCTTCTGCTGTTGTACAGAGCCATAGTGAGACCACACCTGCAGTATTGTGTATAGTTTTGGTCCCCTAATTTTGGGAAGGACATTCTTGCTACTGAGGGAGAGCAGCGTAGGTTTACAAGGTTAAATTCTGGGATGGCGGGACTATCATATGATGAGAGAATGGAGCAGCTGGACTTGTACACTCTGGAGTTTAGAAGGATGAGAGGTAATCTCATTGAAGCATATAAGATTGTTAAAGGTTTGGACACGGTAGAGGCAGGAAACATGTTCCAGATGTTGACGGAATCCAGAACCAGGGGGCCACAGTTTAACAATAAGTAGTTAACCATTTAGAACGGAGTCGGGGAAACACTTTTTCTCACAGAGAGGGGTGAGTCTGTGGAATTCTCTGCCTCAGATGGCGGTGGAGGCGGGTTCTCTGGATGCTTTCAAGAGATAGCTAGATAGGCCTCTTGAAAATAGCGGAGTCATGGGGATATGGGGAGAAGGCGGGAACGGGGCACTGATAGGGAATGATCAGCCATGATCACATTGAATGGCGGTGCTGGTTTGAAGGGCCGAATGGCCTACTCCTGCACCTGTTGTCTATTGTATATTGTCTATTTTCGAATCCATATATTAATCTGGCAAATCTCAGATGCATCTCACCGACCTCCCACCCAGCTTTATATCAATAGGCAATATACAATATACTATATGTGCAGGAGCAGGCAATTCCGCCGTTCGAGTCAGCACCGCCATTGGCTGATCATCCACAATCAGCAGAGAATTCCACATATTCACATCTCTCTCGGTGAATTAATTAATCCTCATCTCCATACTAAATGGCTTACCCCTTATGCTTACACCGTGGCCCACGTTTCTGGAATCGCCAACATCGGGAACATGTTTCCTGCCTCTAGCATGTCCAATCCCTTAATAATCTTATGTTTCAATTAGATAGCCTCTCGCGGGGAGAACGTACACACGCCAGATCGCAGGGAGGACGTACACTCGCTGTACAGACAGTACCCGTAATCGGTATCGAACCCAAGGTCTCCGCTGCTGCATTCGTTGTCAGGCAGCAACTCTACCGCTGCGCCATCGAGACCGCACGGACTGTTACGATGACTTCCCTACCACACCCTGTCACTGTACTACAGGAACCACGCAGTATTTTTTTATGGGCGCATCATGGCGAGGTTTGGGCCAGGTGGTCATTGCGGGTGAGCGCCGGTTGTCTGTCGTTACACTGGGTTTGTAACACCATGGCAGTCTGTTCAATTCCTCGGGGCAGTGTCAGCGTCGGCGCTTTAAAATGACTGGCAGCACCGTTTCCCTCTCTTAATCTGCGTAATCAATTTTACACCCTCTCATTGAGTCGTCTAACCCCGAATATCGCCTCGTCTTTTCTGAAGTCGACCACTTCCTCGGATTGTAAATGTCACTCTCTAAGCGTTGCATACGAACTATAATTATCTTAACTCGATCGGTGCTAATGCCATGGTACCAATGATTCTGATCTTTCGCGCAAGCATAAACGACTATTATTTGCTAATTATACACTTGAGACACCATTCCCAGTTTTACCAACCACAATCGGGTTATTCTCCAATTTTAATTATTCTGCCCAGGTAGCTGAATGTTATTTTCTAAATAAGTGCAGCACTCAATTGCAACATTATATTTTAGATTTCCAGTGCTAAGTGAATGTGCTTGGTCCACACAAATTCAACATTCCTCTACTGTCCTAAAATTTCTGAGCAGCCTCAGGTTCATGCGCCTGTGCCTGTGCCTGTGCCTGTGGTTCAATCCCCTGTGAACGCCAAGGAAGGGTTTCACATGACACACTCAGGTCGTGCCCGCAAGCCAAATCCTAAATAGCAAGACTGAATGTCTTCTTAACGAAAGTTATAAATTGGCATAGTTTTCCTTCGCTGTAGCATATCATTTTATTAATTTTGCATAAGCTTCGCTATAATTAAATGTGTGTATGTTTGCTTTTATCATGGGGCATCTGCTAAAGAAAGATAATGTAGATCGGCCACTGTATTCCTAATCCATGTCCGGTGTTCATATAGACCGTTCCTGGATTATGTTACATAGCGCATGCGTTCCATGCAGGAGCAGTTCAAACAGTTCAGTACTGAAGAGGAATGCAGTAGTTTTAACCATATAACCAAATATAACCATATAACAATTACAGCACGGAAACAGGCCATCTCGGCCCTCCAAGTCCGTGCCGAACAATTTTTTTCCCCCCTTAGTCCCACCTGCCTGCACTCATACCATAACCCTCCATTCCCTTCTAATCCATATGCCTATCCAATTTATTTTTAAATGATACCAATGAACCTGCCTCCACCACTTCCACTGGAAGCTCATTCCACACCGCTACCACTCTCTAAGTAAAGAAGTTCCCCCTCATATTACTTCTGTCCCTTAATTCTGAAGTCATGTCCTCTTGTTTGAATCCTCCCTATTCTCAAAGCGAAAAGCTTGTCCACATCAACTCTGTCTATTGACATAGTTTTGTCAATAGTCTGGAAGCTTCGAGGTCAATAATATATATATATGTGGCTGATCATCCAACACAGTATCCTTCTCTCCATACCCCCTGATCGCTTTAGCCAGAAGGGCCACATCTAACACCCTCTTAAATATAGCCAATTAACTGGCCTCAACTACAATCCGTGGCAGAGAATTCCAGAAATTCACCACTCTCTGTGTGAAAAATGTATTTCTCATCTCGGTCCTAAAATATTTCCCATTGATCCTTAAACGGTGACCTCTTGTTCTGGACTTCCCCAAAATCGGGAACAATCTTCCTGCATCTAACCTGTCCAAAACCTTAAGAATGTTGTAAGTTTCTATAAGATCCCCTCTCAATCTTCTAAATTATAGCAAGTACAAGCCGAGTCGATCCAGTCTTTCTTCATATGAAAGTCCTGACATCCCAGGAATCAGTCTGGAGAACCTTCTCTGTATTCCCTCTACGGCAATAATGTTCTTCCTCAGATTAGGAGACTAAAACTGTACGCAATACTCCATGTGTGGTCCCAAAAAGACCATCTACAACTGCAGTAGAAACTCCCGGTTCCTATACTCAAATCATTTTACAATTATTGCTAACATACCATTCGTTTTCTTCACTGTCTGCTGCACCTGCATGCCTACTTTCAATGATTTCAATATTGACCCCGGCCAATGTGAAATTGGACAGTTTTGTGACGAACTTAAGCTGCAGGTGCTGGAGATATGAACAACAACTGGTGGGAAGCAGGATCTGAGCAAACCAAGCAGCATGTGAAGGGAAATGGATTGAGACATAGAAACATAAAAACATAGAAACTAGATGCAGGTGGAGGCTATTCGGCCCTTCGAGCCAGCACCGCCATTCGTTGTGATCATGGCTGAGCGTCCCCTATCAATAACCCGTGCCTGCCTTCTCCCCGTATCCCTTGACTCCACTAGCCCCTAGAACTCTATCTTACTCTCTCTTAAATCCACCCATTTGCAGCCCATCAGGCCCAGGGGATTTATCATCACTCGGTCCCATTAGCATGACCCAATATTTTTTCTCGCCTAATGCAAATTTCTTTCAGTACCTCTACCCCCTTAGATTGTCCTCCAGTACATCTGGGAGATTGTTTGTGTCTTCCTTAGTAAAGACAGATCCGAAGTACCTATTCAACTCTTCTGCCATTTCCTTGTTGCCCATAATAATTTCACCCGTGTCTGCCTTCAAGGGACCCACATTGTATCTGCAACTCTTTTTCCATTAACATATCTAAAGACGCGTTTACTGTCTTTCTTTATAGTCCTGGCCAGCTTCCCGACGTATTTCATCTTTTGAGAACGTATTGGCCGTGTTGTTTCCTTCTCTTGTCTTTTGAAAGTTTCCCAATCCTCTGGCTTCCGGCTGCTCTTTGCTGTGTTATACACATTTTCTTTTAGTTTTATTCTATCCCTAACTTATCTTGCCAGCCACGGTTGCGTCCTACTCTCCTTAGAATCTTTCTTCCCTTTTGGAATGAAATGATCCTGCTTCTTCCGGATAATGCCCAGAAATTCCTGCCATTGCTGTTCCACCGTCGTTCCTGCTAGGTTCCCTTTCCAGTCTACCTTGGCCAGCTCCCCTCTCATGTCTGCATAGTCCCCTTTGTTCAACTGTATCACTAACACTTCCGAGTTAACGTTCTCCTTCTCAATTTTGCTGATTAAAACTAATCATATTACGATCATTACCTCCAAGCGGTTAATTTTCCTCGAGTTCTCTTATCATATTTGGTTCATTGGACAACCAGAATTGCCTTTTCTCTGGTCGGCTCCATTACAAGCTGCCCTAAGAATCCATCTCGGAGGCATTCTAGATAGACGATGCTTCCAATCGGGAAAAGTCTTCAGAATGAAGGAGCAGTAAGGAGTAAGCTGGAAAACCGAGGTGGGATGAGGTGGGTTTGGATCCAAGACTAGGAATTGGGAAGTGGATACAGGTGACGGCGCAAGGCGATTGGCACATGGGTGGAGTAAGTAACAAAGTAGCAATGTTACAAAATTTTGAGATTTAAAAAATCAAGTCTGCAATTTATCCCATCGGATAAAGCATAAAAATAAGTTTAATTTGACACCTAATTCACTTTCATATCTCAAGTATTTAAAAAGTTATGGCCATTTTCATACTCGGAAATTAGCATCTTGTTCCCTATTGATTTTCTATGGACATAACAAAAAAGCTGTGATCGTGGACAGTCAAAAGCACATAATTTTCTTAAAAATTAAGAGAACTGAATGAAATTTTCAGTTATCATAGATTGAAGCATTCTGAAACAAATATAAAATAATCTTACTTGGATGACCTGAAATTAAAGCAAATAATTAGTTCGTTACCCAATTGTAGCTAATTTCAGATTTCAATTACTAGATCTAAACATCTATCCATTTCTTAATAAATGATTAACATTTTTAAATAGCTTGTGCCCAAATAATATTCACAAATAATTCACCATAAAACATGATTTTTAAGTCTCATTTACATTAATTTATAGGCCAAATGGAAGGAATTTAGTGTTCAATTGCTGTAAATTAAAGTCCATTTAAATCAGCTTTCTAGTGGGATCCTGTGGACGCGCTGGTTTAGAACGTTCACATTGCGGTAGATTTGTACCCTCAAATGCCCAGTAAAATACTGCGGGATATAATGGGCCCAAAATTAGCTACTTGCAACATTAAACTTTGTATAAAGGGATCTTAAGAAGCACTTTTTAACGTAAAAATAAACAGCGTTACTATTTGTCTGCGTGCTATGTCCACGCGCAGCGATTGACGTCTCCCGGCCGCTCGCGTTGTCGCCGCCCGCTCTCGCTGCTCCCGGCCGCTCGCTCGCCCCGCCCCCCCCCTCCCCTCCCCGCCTCTCCTCCTCTCCCCCTTCTCCACCCCCCCCCTTCTCTCCTCCTCCTCCTCCTTTCTCCGCCGCTTCCTCCTCTCCCCCTTCCTCCTCTCTATCCCCCTCCTCTTTGCCCCTCCTCTCTCTCCACCCTCCCCAATCTTCTCTCCCCATCCTCTCTCCTGTTACACCCCTCCCCTCCTCTACTCTATTCACTTCCGCCTCCTCTACCCTCTGCTCTGCTCTCCCCTCTTCCCCCAGTGCTCTCTCCCCCTCCCTCCCCCGTCACCAACGCTACCCGCGACTCCACACCCTTCTGTCCCTCTCCCACTCTCTCTCTGCCATCTCTCCCTCTTCTCTCCCCCTCTCCCTTCCCACCTCCCCTGCTCCATAGCCGCTGCCCCCTCCCCTCCACTCGCTACCTCCCCACTCCCCCACAATCCCCCACCTCTTCCCCTCTCCCTTCCGCCCGCGCCCCCTCTCGCCCTCTCCACCTTCTCTAGACTAGTTTATTATAATCTATATCCCCTCAAACCAAATCTATCGCATTTATTGTATCTTCGAGGCAAGCCCAGTGAGTCAATCCATGCGACCTAGCCCATTGGGCATGTTTTTTGGACATTCTGTACCGTTATCCAAACTACCGGTTTAAGTTGTCTAATATTATGCATTTGCTACAGCGTAGAATGTTTTCCATAGACTGTTATCGACCAACATGGTGTAGGACAACGAGAACAATCCTTTTATCTTATGTTTTCCGAGATTATTGACATGCCTGATCAACTTGACTAGCAGCTTCACAAATCCTAGCTGCACGTCGCGTAGTTTTCAAAGAGTTTGTGACCAGGGTGAGAGTGGTCAGAGATGATCTTGCCCGTTCGCTTCCAGGACCTTGCAGTGCACAGTTCATCATTGGAGGAAAGGTTGCAGCCTATAACCTTCTCTGCTTATCGGACGATTCGCTGCAGCCTCCAGGTTTCGTGCTTGGTAGCTGAGCCTAACCAGACCATGATGGAGAAGGTGAGAACAGACTCTACGACGGCCGTGTGGAATTGGACCATCGTTGCCTTTGGCAGATTGTGCTTCCTCGGCTGCCGTAGGAAGTAATCATCTGTTCTCCCTTTTTGACTGTGGAGTCGATGGTAGCCCCCCACTTAAGGTCCTTGGAGATGATAGTTCCCAGGAACTTAAACGACTCTACAGGTGTGACTGCGGTGTTGTTGATGGTGACTGGGGTGGGGATCTATTCCCTATCGATAATACGACTCTAATCCATGCAGCATTCTGGGAACCTTCCTCTGAAATAGTTTTGAAGAGTTGCCATCTTTTCTGCAATATCGTGCCCAGAATTGCGTAAAATACTCCACATGTGGCCTATCCAATGTTTAACAAAACTGCGGTGAACGATATTCTAACGTGTACAAACAGTACTACGTGCGATGGAGGCAATCATTCCATACGCCTTCGTTTCCATTCGTTCAATGGCTTTGCTACTTTCAACTAGCCATTGACTAGGACGCCAAGTTGACTCTGTATTTCAATGCTGCAGAGTGTCTTCCACCATACATCTATCAGGGAACCGGCCACAATCGCTTTCCATCTGCATTATTTCCCCATTTTACTTGCAGAGGAACAACAGATAAAGCAGATGGAAATGGTTAAAATAGGCTCCTTAGCGAAAATAGAGGTGGCTGCAAACAGCAACCAGCAAATAACTGGGTTCTCTTGTGAAAGGAATTCAGGGCGCTGGTCAACAAATTTGTTCACTTCGGAGACCTCGAATATCATGAGATCTGAGCGAGGGCTAGTAGTAAATCAAGACAAACATTTCTGCCCGGTTACATCCAAAATGTAGCTTGTCCATCTGAGCTGGTACCTTTTTTGTGTTGTAAATAGAAGGTTCAAAGGTGATGGGATGTACACTTGCAGATTAAATGTATTCCTGACGGGCTTGAGATGCTGCAGGTCGGGGTGAAAATAGCAACATAAGTGGATTGAGTGGTAAAGTAGGCGTTTAATATGCTGGGTTTCATCAGTCGGGCCATGGCGTATTAGAGTCAGGAAGACGTTACAGGTTTCTATGGCTCCAAGGCCGCATTTGATGTATTGTCTGCAGTGCAGGTCAGCCCTTTATAGGAATGATGGGGAGAGTATGGAGCTGGTGCAGAATATGCGGATAGGGATGCAGTCTGGGTTAGTGAGAATTGTCTATCAGGAGAGGTTGGAAAACGTGGCTTATTTTCTCTGCAACGTCGGAGGGTGTGGGGTAATGGATCTTTGAAGATGTTACTCGGAAAATTGATGAGGGTAAAGCAGTGGATTTTGTGTATATGGACTTCAGTGAGGCCTTTGACAAGGTTCCTCATGGAAGGTTGGTTAAGAAGGTTCAATGGTTGGGTATTAATGGTGGAGTAGCAAGATGGATTCAACAGTGGCTGAGTGGGAGATGCCAGAGAGTAATGGTGGATGGTTGTTTGTCAGGTTGGAGGCCAGTGACGAGTGGGGTGCCACAGGGATATGTGTTTGGTTCACTGTTGTTTGTCATGTACATCAATGATCTGGATGATGGTGTGGTAAATTGGATTAGTAAGTATGCAGCTGATACTAAGATAGGTGGGGTTGCGGGTAATGAAGTAGCGTTTCAAAGTCTACAGAGAGATTTATGCCAGTTGGAAGAGTGGGCTGAAAGATGGCAGATGGAGTTTAATGCTGATAAGTGTGAGGTGCTACATCTTGGCAGGACAAATCAAAATAGGATGTACATGGTAAATGGTAGGGAATTGAAGAATGTAGGTGAACAGAGGGATCTGGGAATAACTGTGCACAGTTCCCTGAAAGTGGAATCTCATGTAGATAGGTAGTTGGGATGTAATGTTAAAATTGTACAAGGCATTGGTGAGGCCAATTCTGGAGTATGGTGTACAATTTAGGTCGCCTAATTATAGGAAGGATGTCAACAAAATTGAGAGAGTACAGAGGAGATTTACTAGAATGTTGCCTGGGTTTCAGCAACTAAGTTACAGAGAAAGGTTGAACAAGTTAGGGCTTGTTCAACCTCTTTCTTTGGAGCGCAGAAGGTTAAGGGGGGACTTGATAGAGGTTTTTTAAATGATGAGAGGGATAGACAGAGTTGACGTGGAAAAGCTTTTCCCACTGAGAGTAGGGAAGATTCAAACGAGGGGACATGACTTGAGAATTAAGGGACTGAAGTCTAGGGGTAACATGAGGGGGAACTTCTTTACTCAGAGAGTGGCAGCTGTGTGGAATGAGCTTCCAGCGAAGGTGGTGGAGGCAGGTTCGTTTTTATCATTTAAAAATAAATTGGATAGTTATATGGATGGGAAGGGAATGGAGGGTTATGGTCTGAGCGCAGGTATATGGGACTAGGGGAGATTATGTGTTCGGCACGGACTAGAAGGGTCGAGATGGCCTGTTTCCGTGCTGTAATTGTTATATGGTTATATGCTTATATGAGAGGCATTGATAAGGTAGATAGAACATGTTCTCTAGTGGATACAGTTTTAAAGTGAGACGGGCAAACTTTAAAGCAGAATTGGATGACTATTCATTTACACTGTGAGTAATAGGTGGCTGGATCGAGCAGGTAGGGATGATGGTGGGAGCAGGCAGAGCCGCGGCTGCATTGTACAGACTTGCTTTCTCAAATGTACAGAAGGTGAAACTTTATAGCCGCCGGAGCAACGTGTAACATATTATATGATTTACAAGTCCATCTCGTTGCAACATGGCAATAGGATCTAAAAGTGTCACACTTTCACTGTCGGGTAGTCATGGTCCTCTAGTCTTAGGGGTGGGGGATTAGGAGGGGGGATCACAACTGAAATTGCTCAGGGCCTCTCTTCATCTATATCCGGCCCTGCCTCTGGCTCACGTTTCCCGCGGGTTTCAGCGAATAAGCTCTTCTCTCTGCTTCTCTTTGATTGCTCCTTGTCGCAGGTCTACGTGAGCAACGGGCTAATACTGGCTTTTTGGCGCTTTTCTTAAACTGTTTTCCCCTCTAACTCACCTTTGACACAACTGTTTTTCCCCTCTTGCTCACCTCTGCCTCACGTTTCCCACGGGTTTCAGCCAATAAGCTCTTATCCCTGCTTCTCTTTGATTGCTGCTTGTCCAAGATCCACGTAAGCTTATGAGCTCACCAGTCGTGTTTTTTTTAGTTTTGTTTGGTGATGCAGCGCAGGTAGAGGCCCTGCACATGTCCGGCCCATGTAAGACTTTCCAAAATGCAACACCTCACTTTTCTATTTGTAAAAGTCCATCAAACATTCATCGGCACAACTGATCATTCGATCAAGATCCCGCTGCAATTTTTCACAACCATATTCACTGTCTGCACTTTTATATTAACAGCTAACAAGCTAATCTTGCCAAGTATGTAAGCAAGTAAGAATGTAATGGTCCTATCTGGGACACATCACAATAAAACTCTCTTGAATCGTGTATGTTCTCATCCACATCATTTATGTGGATGACAAACTGTAACAGGTGCAATACCAAACCCCGAGGCACACAAGTCACAGGCCTCCAGACCGAGAAGCGTCCTTCCACTATCATTTGCCATTTGCCATACGATAGGACGCATGTGGCGGCTTTAGATGGCTGATAGGCAATAGACAATAGACAATCGGTGCAGGGGTAGGAACTTTATTTGCGCTAGACCTCTTGGCCTTGAAGCAACAGCCTGGTGTCGATAATAATACAGCAGCCTTTTTTATAAATCCGTCTGTTCTGGATCTGGTCGTCTTGGCGGGGCGGAATTTATTGCCTGTGCTTCGTGACGGTTCACCTGCTTGCCGTGGGCGCAGTAACCACAAGGTCCGGCGTTATGTATCAGTTCCTACGGCACACAAGGCCAAACTCATCGTGACTCTGAGCATGGAGGAGACCATGCAACTGTCTACGGCACATGTGAACAGATGGTCACTACGCCTGGACAATACAAGCACAGGGACGCTGATGTAAAACATTGTAGGAACATATAACCATATAACCATATGACAATTACAGCACGGAAACAGGCCATATCGGCACTGCAAGTCCGTGCCGAATAATTATTTCCCATAGTCCCACCTGCCTGCACTCATAACATAACCCTCCATTCCCTTCTCATCCATATGCATATCCAATTTAGTTTTAAATGATACCATCGAACCTGCCTCCACCACTTCCACTGGAAGCTCAGTCCACACCACTATCTGAGTAAAGAAGTCCCCCCTCATGTTACCCCTAAACTTCTGTCCCTTAATTCTGAAGTCATGTCCTCTTGTTTGAATCTTCCCTATTCTCAAAGGGAAAAGCTTGTCCACATCAACTCTGTCTATCCCTATCATCATTTTAAAGACCTCTATCAAGTCCCTCCTTAACCTTCGGCGCTCCAGAGAATAAAGACCTAACTTATTCAACGTTTCTCTGTAACTTAGTTGTTGAATCCCAGGCAACATTCTAGTAAATCTCCTCTGTACTCTCTCTATTTTGTTGACATCCTTCCTATAATTGGGCGACCAAAATTGTACACCATACTCCAGATTTGGTCTCACCAATGCCTTGTACAATTTTAACATTACACACCAGCTTCTATACTGAATGCTCTGATTTATAAAGGCTAGCATACCAAAAGCTTTCTTTACCACCCTATCTATATGAGATTTCACCTTCAAGGAACTGTGCACGGTTATTCCCAGATCCCTCTGTTGCACTGTATTCTTCAATTCCCTACCATTAACCATGTACGTCCTATTTTGATTTGTCCTGCCGAGGTGTAGCACATTTATCAGCATTAAACTCCATCTGCCATCTTTCAGCCCATTCTTCCAAATGGCCTAAATCACTCTGTAGACTTTGAAAATCCTCTTCATTATCCACAACAACCCCTATCTTGGTATCATCTACATACTTACTAATTCAATTTACCACAACTTCATCCAGATCATTGATGTACATGACAAACAACAAAGGCCCCACACAGATCCCTGAGGCACCCCACTAGTCACCTGCCTCCAACCCGACAAACAGCCATCCACCATTACCCTCTGGCTTCTCCCATTCAGCCACTGTTGAATCCATCTTGCTACTCCTGTATTTATACCCAACAGTTGAACCTCCTTAACCAACCATCCATGAGGAAGCTTATCAAAGGCCTTACTAAAGTCCATATAGATAACATCCGCTGCTTAACCCTCGTCAATTTCCCTAGTAACCTCTTCAAAAAATTCAAGAAGATTTGTCAAACATGACCTTCCAGGCACAAATCCATGTTGACTGTTCCTAATCAGACCCTGTTTATCCAGATGCTTATATATATTATCTCTACGTATATTTTCCATTAATTTGCCCACTACTAAAGTCCAACTAACAGGTCTATAATTACTAGGTTTACTCTTAGAACCCTTTTTTTAAACAATGTCAACTACTTGGGAAGTTGTGGCGGCAGATCGCCGTAGCTGATGCATTCTGGTTATTGAAGATGGTTACAGGCCAGCATGTACTTTGTGAGTGCCGTGGGATATTATGTGGTGCAGACCAAAGATTATAGAGGGTAAGCCTGCTGTACCTGGATGTTTACTTTCATTGACTGATGAACAAGGAACCCCAGGCTTCTACTTCCGCTTTTCCCAACTTGACACCATATAGATAATAATCTGTCTTCCTGTTTTTTGCTACAAAGTGGATAACCTCACATTTATCTACATTAAACTGCATCTGCCATGCATCTTCCCACTCACTCAACCTGTCCAAGTCACCATGCATTCTCATAGTATCCTCATCACAGTTCACCCTGTCACCCAGCTTTGTGTCATCTGCAAATGTGTTAATGTTACTCTGAATCCCCTTCATCCAAATCATTGATGTATATTGTAAATAGCTGCAGTCCCAGCACCAAGCCTTGCGGTACCCCAATAGTCACTGCCTGCCATTCTGAAAGGGACCTGTTAATCCCTACTCTTTGATTCCTGTCTGCCAACCAATTTTCTATCCACGTCAACACTATCCCAATACCATGTGCCCTAATTTTGCTCAGTAATCTCCTATGTCGAATCTTATCAAACGCTTTCTGAAAGTCAAGGTACACTACAACCCTTGTCCATTTTCCAGGTACATATAACCATATAATCATATAACAATTACAGCACGGAGACAGGCCATCACGGCCCTACAAGTCCGTGCCGAACAATTTTTCCCCTAGTCCCATCTACCTGCACTCAGACCATAACCCTCCATTCCTTTCCCATCCATATACCTATCCAATTAAATTTTAAATGATAAAATCGAACCTGCCTCCACCACTTCCACTGGAAGTTCATTCCACACAGCTGCCACTCTCTGAGTAAATACGCCCCCCCCCCCCCCCCCTCATGTTTCCTCTAAACTTTTGTCCCTTAATTCTGAAGTCATATCCTCTGGTTTGAACCTTCCCTACTCTCAATGGGAAAAGCATGTCCACGTCAACTCTGTCTATCCCTGTCATCATTTTAAAGACCTCTATCAAGTCCCCACTTAACATTCTGCGCTCCAGAGAATAAAGACCTAACTTATTCAACCTTTCTCTGTAACGTAGTTGCTGAAACCCAGGCGACATTCTAGTCAACCTCCTCTGCACTCTCTGTTTTGTTGACATCCTTCCTATAATTGGGCAACCAGAATTGTACAGCATACTCCAGAATTGGTCTCACCAATGCCTTGTACAATTTTAACATTACATCCCAATTTCTATACTGACTGGCAGTCTGAAGAAGGTTTTCGGCCCGAAACGTCACACATTTCCTTCGCTCCATAGATGCTGCTGCACCCGCTGAGTTTCTCCAGCATTTTTTGTGTGCATTCTATACTCACTGCTCTGACTTATAAAGGCTAGCATACAAAAAGCTTTATTTATCACCCTATCTACATGAGATTCCTCCTTCAGGGAACTATGCACAGTTATTCCTAGATCCCTCTGTTCAACTGCATTCCTCAATTCGCTACCTTTTACCATGTACGTCCTATTTTCATTTGTCCTGCCAAGATGTAGCACCTCACACTTATCAGCAATAAACTCCATCTGCCATCTTTCAGCCCATTCTTCGAAATGGCCTAAATCACTCTGTAGACTTTGAAAATCCTCTTCATTATCCACAACAACCCCTATCTTGGTATCATCTACATACTTACTAATCCAATTAATCACAACTTCATCCAGATCATTGATGTACATGACAAACAACAGTGGACCCAACACAGATCCCTGAGGCACCCCACTCGTCACCTGCCTCCAAACTGACAGCAGCCATCCACCATTACTCTCTGGCGTCTCCCATTCAGCCACTGTTGAATCCATCTTGCTACTCCTACATTTATACCCACCAATTGAACCTTCTTAACCAACCTTCAATGAGGAACATTGTCAAAGGCCTTAATAAAGTCCATATAGTCAACATCCACTGCTTTACCCTCATCAATGTCCCTAGTAACCTCTTCAAAAAATTCAAAAAGGTTAGTCAACCGTGACCTTCCAGGCACAAATCCATGTTGACTGTTCCTAATCAGACCCTGTTTATCCAGATGCTTATATATATTATCTCTAAATATCTTGTCCATTAATTTGCCCAACACTGAAGTCAAACTAACAGGTCTACAATTGCTAAGATGGTTTACTCTTAGAACCGTTTTTAAACAATGGAACAACATGCGCAGTACGCCAATCCTCGGGCACTATTCCCGTTTCTAATGACATTTGAAATATTTATGTCATAGCCCCTGCTATTTCTACACTAAGTTCCCTCAAAATCTCAAAAAATTCCAGAAGGTTAGTGAAACATGATTTCCCCATCGTAAATCCATGCTGACTCGGACCGATCCTGTTACTGCAATCCAAATGTGCCACTATTTCACCCTTTATAATTGACTCCAGCATCTTTCCCATGTCAGGCTAACTGGTCTATAATTCCCTGTTTTCTCTCTCCCGCCTTTCTTAAAAAGTGGGATAACATTAGCTGCCCTCAAATCCACAGGAACCGATCCTGAGTCCATAGAACATTGGAAAATTATAACCAATTTATCCACGATTTCTAGAGCCACCTCCTTACGTATCCTTGGATGCAGACCATCAGGCCCTGGTGATTTATCAGCCTTCAGTCCCATCAGTATATCCAGCATCATTTCCTGTCTGATGTGGATTTCCTTCAGTTCCTCCGTCACCCCAGATCCTCTGGCTACTCCTATATCAGGAAGATTGTTTGTGTCCTCCTTAGTGAAAACGGATCCAAAGTACATGTTCAAGTGAACGAGAGTGCGTTCTGTGACATTGCGAAGAACTTTAACACGACACGTTTGATGAGGCAAGAGAATCCCATTTTTTGGGATGAATGTCCAATGATTAGCAGAGAGAGTTTTGAAGCGTTGGATAGAACACTTCAATATGTATGCACCAACACTAAGCCTTTCGGCGGCATTCTTACCATTTGTTGCGGTAATTTTTGACAACTCCTCCCTGTAGTGAAAAGGGGAAATTATGTTGATGTTGAAATTCCTGTATCTAGAAATCCTACTTGTGGACACTTTTCACCAAGTTTCAATTGCAGACGATTATGCGATTGAAAGAGGGAGGCGACTATTCTCATTTGTTGTTGAAAGTTGGAGAAGACGAAATTTTAAAGATTGAATACGATGAAATTGAAATGCCAGAAGATATTCAGTCAAGGTTTGCTATGATGATCCATATAGGGCAAGGGCAAGCCATAGAGAAAGTGTTGATATATCTCGAGAAAACTGTATTTCAGCATGGACAACTATATGTGGCTCCTAGCTGACGAAAGGTGAAGGGAAATGTCAACGTTTTCCTGAAGGAAGAAACATCAACCAAGAATAGTGTTATTAAACGCGTGCCTGGTTGACTGCTGAGGGAAATTCTCAGATTGTCTTCAAGTTAAAGTTTGACCACTCAGTAATGTCTCTGTATTAAAATCGTGTGTCTTTTTTTTCATCAGCAGCCCAGAGACATCCAGAAACAGTGAGCTGCAGAATGCAACAAGAGCCGCAACAAGAGAAAACTGATTAAATCTCACCTTGAACGATCACATTAATGCTTTAATTTAAATGTTACTCACATTTAAACATTAATATATACATTTTCCATTTGTCATGCCCGTCACCTGCGCCTGCGCAGTAATGTCTGCATACTCTACTTCGCAATGGGGACCCAATGGGCGGCAATGGCGTCGCCGCCGGAGACCGCTAAGAATGGATGGGGCGATTGAGTGAGTGCGTGACGGGGGTGGAATGACAAGGGGCGGGGGGGGGGGGGGGGGGGGGGGGGGGTGAGGGGGGCATCAGGACTGTCACAACGGGAACCCGTCAGTCGCCCCTGCGCAGTTGGGGGCAATGGTTGAGTTGTGCAATAGTGCGTTGGGGGACCAAGCGTCCCGTGTGAGAATAGACCCAACGGATCCTACTAAGCCTAGTGTGAATTAAATATGCCCACCATGATTTCACCTTCCTTCCTATACATACAAAACCAAGAATAGTGGAAATATTCTCAGCGTTAATACAATCATAATGGTTATATGCAGTAGTTATCACAGACTATCCTTATCCCGAGCACCCTTGCCACTCATGCGGTCCCTGGGTTGATATCCCTTACCATTATTAGTGGCATCCCCACCAGACCCTGCCCCCCAAAGTCCAGGTGCAGAAAGACCCTAGTCCATCATGTACCGTAAATTTTACCTTAGGGCTGAAGGAATCTATGTATATGGGGGGAAAGCAGGAACGGGGTACTAATTTTGGATGAATAGCCATGATCATATTGAAAGGTGGTACTGGCTCAAATGTCCGAATGGACTACCCCTGCATCTATTTTTCGATATGTTTCTATCTTACAATCTAGAGGCCGCTCTCTGGATGAGTATGAGACGTGTTTACTCCGCTTCATTCTTGGGCTGAAGGAAGAGGTACCGGTAGGCGGCGCGACTCTCGTCAGCAGCGGCCTCTGCAGCCCGTCCGCGTGTTTATTATTTTTTTCTATGTTTCTATGTAGTCTTTGTTGTTTTTTTTGTTGGGGGGTGTGTGTGGGGGGGGGGGGGGGGGGGGGGGGTGGGAGTGAGGGGGTAACTTTTAAATCCCTCCCTGCACGGGAGACCAGACCTTTTCTTGTCGGGTCTCCGTTGTCGTTGGGGCTGCAACGAGGAGCGGCCTCCAACAGGAGAAGACCGGGGACTCTGGTGCCGACGACTCACCTCACCGTCGCGGAGCTGGCTGAGTCCAGAGCGGGTGGAGCGGTGGTGGAGCGCTGCTGCTGCTGCGGCCCGACCTCCGGAGATTCGGAGGCTGCAACAGCGGGTCTGGCGGACGGCGGCACCGGGAGCCCGCGGGTCCCTGGAGGGAGACCGCTTTTCAGGGCTCTCGCAACGGCGACTTCTCCCGCCTGAGTTGCGGGGTTGAAGAGCTCCTGGAGCGGGGCCTGACATCACCGCCCCGCGCGGCTTGGAATGGCCGCGGGACTCTGCGAGCGCACGCCGGGGCTCTAACACCAAGACCCGGTGTGCGACCTTGCACTACACGGCGTGGCTTTACTGGCCGCGGGACAATCGCCATCGCCAGCCGGGGGCTTTGACTTTGACTCTGACATGGGGGGGAGTGCTGTGGACAGATAAGTTTTTTTGGCCTTCCATCACAGCGATGTGATGGATGTTTATGTAAATTATGTTGTGTCTTGGGTCTATTTGTTTGTAATGTATGGCTGCAGAAACGGCATTTCGTTTGGACCTCAAGGGGTCCAAATGACAATTAAATTGAATCTTGAATCTTGAATCTTGAATCTTGAGATGGTAACGTTCTGGCAGACGGAAATATTCAGGATCTGCAGATATTTAATGCCACATGACAGAAAGGCCACACATAGCACTACCTCATGGCCTATTTCGCAAACTTGGAGAACAGCAATTAGAAGAATATGGCCCATCCACCGACCCTAGTGGAGCTAACTGGCTCCACCCGTTCCTTTGACTCAAATAAGACTGCCATAAGCTATGTGTGCTCACTATGTGGGATTACGTGGACCCGGATCTGCAGAAAGTGCACCATTTAATGCACCTGACTGGCAGCAAGTCAGACTACATGATGAAGCACACCATCACCCTCGTCTTCAAGACATTTGAAGTTGGAAACCCATTTCGCTGCTGAATGGGAACTATAACACCCTGCCGACGGCCATCGCTAACTGGGATAAGTCCGTTCTGGGACAGGTGATCAACTGGGTCCAAACCTGTGGTGTACCTCGCAGAAAAATATCGGGCAGCCTGGTGCAACCATCACCCACGTGCAGGACAGAGGGGTGGATGGCTGCCTGGTGAGCATGGACCAGGAGAAGACATTCAATAGGATATCACACAGGTACTGTAACTCTAAAAAAACCCCAGTAAATTGGCCTCTACTGCCTTCTGTGGCAGAGAAATCCACAGATTCACTGCTCTCTGTGTGATTATTTTTCTCGTCTCATTCCGAAATGGCCTACATTTACTTTTAAACTGACCCATGGTTCTGGGCTCCCCTAAACATTGGGAACATTTTTCCTGCATCTAGCCTGTCCAATCCTTTAAGAATTGTATATGTTTCTATAAATTCCCCCCCCCCCCCTCATCCATCTAAATTGCAGTGAATAAAAGCCCACTCGACATATTTTTTCATCATCTGTTAGTCCCGTCACCCCGGGAATTAACCTGTGAACCTACGCTGCACTCCCTCAATAGCAATAATATATTTCCCCAAATTTGCACACAATACTCCAGGAGCGGTCTCAGCAGGGCCCTGCACAACTGCTCTAGGTCTTTGTTGCTACTAAACTCAAATCCTCTTGCAATGATGGCCAACATGCCATTATATTTCCTCACTGTCTGCTGTATCTGCATGTTCACTTTCAGTGTCTGATGTACAAGCAAACACAGGTCCCCAAAAATCATTCCACCACCACGCCAAGAAGCACACGAGCGCAAGACGCAATTGTATGCAGATGCCGAGCAGTGTCTTCAGCTCTGGTTTGTGATGTGGACTCACTTTCTAATCTTGTGATGTGGACTCGATAATAAGACTATCGATGTGAGGCAAACTGGCCTTTATTTCCACTTTGCCACTTTCCTTTTTTAAAAATGGATTTACGTTGGCTATCCTCCCGTCCACAGGAACTGATTGAGAGTTGAGAGAGCATTGGAAAATGCTTATCAATGCATTCACAAATTCGAGGGCCACTTCCTTGGGTACGCAGGATGCAGACCACCATACCCTGGGATGTTTCTGCCTCACTAAGCCTCGGCGACCATTTTGCTTGACATATGGGTTAGTACACTTAAGTCAACTTGATCACCGGGTTGCCAGCCATTTCAACTCTCCTTCCCATTCCCATGCTGACATTTTTGTTTTGGGCCTTCTCCATTGCAAGCGTGCAGCCACGTGCAAATTAGAAGAACGGCACCTCATATTTCGCTTTGGTAGCTTACAACCCAGTGGTATGAACATTACATTTTCTAAATGTAAGTAACTTCTAATTCCACTAAAAACCCACCCCCCCCCCCCCCCCCCCCCCCCCCCCATTTCTCCTTCCCTCCTTTTTGGTAGACCATTCCTTCTATCCAGAGATGCTTCTTGTTACCCTGCAACTCCAGCATTTTGTGTATATTTTGGGGGTAAACCAGGATCTGCAGTTTCTTCCTCCACAGTTCTCCACAGTCGTTGGCCCTTACGAACACAAGAACCTCGACCTACTACAGTTCGCATACCGCCATAACAGGTGAATTGTTGATGCAATTTCACTGGGTCTCTATTCCGCACTGGACCACTTGGACAGTAAAAACACATACGTCAGGTTGTTGTTTATAGACTACAGCTCGGCGTTTAATACCACCATCCCTTTCAACCTGGTTACCAAGACCATGGAACTAGGCCTCTGTGCATCGCTCTGCAATTGGATCCTCGATTTCCTCATCCACAGACTACAGTCTGTTCGAATTGGAGGAACCACTTCATCCTCAGTAACAATTAGTACGGGAGCACCTCAATGCTGCGTGCTCTACTCCTTGCTTTATTCACTATCTATCTATGACTGTGTAGATCTATTCACTATATATCTATGACTGTCATAGTGTGAACTCCATCAACATGTTCGCCAAAGACACCACTGTGGTTGGACGAATGACATATGGACACGAGTCAGAATATAGAAGTGAGATCGAACGACTGAGCAAATGGTGGCAGTACAACAACCTGGCTCTCACTAATAGTAAGACCAAGGAACTGATTGTGGACTTTAATAGGGGAAGGATAAGGACCCACAATCCAGTTTATATCAACGGGACGATGGTGGAGAAGGTCAATAACTTCAAATTCCTGGGCGTGCATGTATCAGAAATCTTTCCTGGACCTAGCACACCGATGCAATTATAAAGAAGGCACATATGCGATTCTACTTTAGATAAGATTAGATTAGATTAGATTAGATCCTTTCGGTCTGAACGAAATGTTGTTCCATATTTCTTGAGAAGATTACGGAGATTCGGCATGTCGAAGAGGATTCTCCTAAATTTCTATAGGTGCACGGTAGAGAGCATTCTGGCGTGTTGCATCGTGGCCTGGTTCGGCAACTTGAACGTACAAGAGCTAAAAACAGTGCGAAAAGTTGTGACCACTGTCCAGTCCATCTCGGCTTTGACCTCCCCACATTCAAAGGCATCTATCGTAGTCGCTGCCTCAAAAAGGCAGCCAAAATCATCAAGGATCCAAACCCCCCCCCCCCCCCCCCCCCCCCCCCCCCCCCCCCCCCACACACACACACACACACACACACACACACACACCACTGCCATCAGGAAGATGGTACAGGCGTACAGGGAAGATGAGAAGACTGCGACGTCCACGTTCAGGAGCAGATTATTCCCCACAGCCATCAGGTTATTAAACACAACGAATACGCTATGAGCTCAGAACTGCAAAGGACTATATTATTATTTGTTATTTGCACTATATGTGTTATTTGTTGAACTTTTTTTCTTGTTCCCCCGTTATATACAATATTTACATATTCACATATTCGGTTGTGCTGTAGCAAGTAAGAATTTCATTGTCCCGTCCGGGATACATGAAAATAAAACACTCTTGACTCTTGACTTGACTCATTTCGCCGAGATCTTGCTACTCTTTGAAAGTCATCGCCCACATTCCAAAGAAAGAGGAAAATGGAAAATCACCAAACAGTATTGAAATCTGGAGCTGACAAAGACATTGATGACGTTCTCTCCACTGTTGACGAGCCAACATTTGCATGGGTCTGCTTGACAATCAATCAGTTTCTCCAGAACAGGGTAATCAAAGGCTGTGTTTAGTAGGATGAACCAAGCAAGTCATGGAGCTGAGGCAGCCCCAGTGGGAAACTGGGACATAAACTATAAAGGAAATGGACAAACCCCGTTAGTGTTAATAGACCCCCATCTGTCTGAATGATTAATTGTGTATTCAGGATTCCTGGTGCCAATGGCGAAGTGTGCCTCACGTGCACTGCACCAGTTAAAGCTCTCAAATATACTGCCCCGGGCTATTGACATTGTCTGACAGCTCCAGCACAAGCCTGGCTGATGGCAAAGTCTAACTCCATGAACCAGAGATGAAAAAAAACTTGCATTGGGGCAAACGACTTTATGAGTGCAAAAAAGCAGAGAGACCATCTCTGCTCATACTACAATTCAATATCGGGCTGTGTGCCGTGGCTGGACAGCTTACTTTGAGGGACAGCCGACAACAGGTACACCACTGCATGAGGAGAGCCCACTTGCAGACAAATTCAGTAAATGTCATGTTCAGTTTAAATCCTGCTGACTTTGTTTGATTAAACTTTAAGTGTTGATTCATATTTTCAATTTAGTGTAAGTAATTTAATTGCATCTGTCTGTTCTTGAAGCAGTGATTATCATGCATCTCCTTGTCTGATTAGAGTAGGTGGATCTCAAAACATAGCCATTGAGTGCATTGCATTGTCTGTTTTATTGCCAGAATTTAGGCTTGTGCTCCATTTCTCAGCTGATTGAGAGGAAATACTAGAAACACTTAATTGTGTTTTATTTTTTAATTGTAATGGATGAGAAGCCCTTTTTCAAACCACTGCGTTGTTTGCTGTGGTGCTCCTTTTCTCAATATGTGCAAAATTGCGCTTTATTTATTGAACACGATGAATAAAGACTTTGTTTCACATTCACCGTGCTGTTTATCTTATTTTATGATCTGCTGAGAGTTTAGACTGATTTACATTTAAAAAGGACAGCATATGAGGCACCTGAGTCCTTCACTCTCACACATGATTGTGAGAATCAAGATGTGATTAGAATGTATCACTTCCTCTATTTTGTGTTTTATGATGAAAGGAGTATTACATTCAAGTCACGAGACTTCGGAATGATATTAAAATTAAGACTTGCACTCATCAATTTGATTTTGATAACAAGTACTTTGAGAATCAAACGGATTCGTAAAAAGCTTTGCAACACTATAAGCCATTTGAAAATGTAGGAGTATCCAAAAAATAAACGAAAACATGCTCAAACAGACAAAAACAACATAAACATACAGATAGTGCCCACGAGTTAATACGGTAAACTTACGAGTCACTGTGGTAAACTCACGGGCTACTACGGTATTACAACGAGTTTAAAAGTATCATTTTTTTCTTTCAAGAGTATATTTGACTCGTGGAAATCTTTCAACATGTTGAAATCTTTCACGAGTTAACACGTTTCCCCAGTACCTGCCGTTAGCGTTACGAGTCGCTAAGATGCGTCCACGAGCTCCGACGTTCCTGCTACGTTCACTCTACGTGATTACCACGAGTTTGATTTATATTTAACGCGGGATAACTCGTGGCTGGACTCGCACCGTGGGACAGGGGTTAAGGGAAGGAGCGGAACTGTGGGATGCAGAGTGGTCGTGTGGGGGCCTCGTCTGTGAGTTCCTTCCCCTTTACTTTCAGTCTGTGGAAGGGTCTTGCCCGAAATGTCACGCATTCTATTTCGTCATAGAGGCTGGCTGACTCGCTGTGCTTCTCCATATATGTACTCCACCATACCAAATTAAGCGTTATTTGGAACCTGCTGCCAGTTGAATTAGAGACGACAAGTAACTCAACTACATTTTAAAGACACTGTATTAGGTATTCTTGGCAAGAGATGGTTGAGAGCGACATGGGGCAGGCTCGGGAACATGGGACTCGCTTTGATTGGACATATTCATGCCGTGGAAGACATGCCGACTGCTCGTTTTTTCCCTGCGGTATGGCTCTACGACTCCATGTGTCACATCTGCCGAACAACACTGCATTCTATATTTTTTACGATCCCACTCTATGCCGCTTAGTGTAAAAATCATTCCTACTTTGAAGTAATTTCCCACGTTTTCGACAATGGTAGTTCCAACAAAAACAAGTCCATTAACTCGAGCATTGCGTCAGAAGAAATCGTGCGACAGTCTGTCCAGTTAACCCATGCAAACAATTGTCTGTGTAATCCCTCGATGAGTGAAATTGGTGGCGCTATCCACACAGGTTACATAAAATAATTTGTAAAACGGTGCATTAAATGTGGAGGCGGTCCCGCTAATTGTCCCAACGGATTTACCCGCTCCTATATAGGAACACGTTAAACGAGGTGCCAGTATATGGGGCAGTGGCAACGTTTTGAACACGCAGCCTCTCGCACAAAATGCCATATCTGAGAATTTACGATATAGCGTGCATTTACTATCCATTACTAGCAGCGGTTGGTATTCTTGGTAAGCCGCTGTATCTGGTTACTATTTGAACAGACAAGTCTGTCTATTACTTGTGATACTCACCAAACCTTTATTTGTCTGTTGGCCAATTCATCAATCAACTGTATCGTTTCAATTCGTGTTCATAATGATTGTTTCTGACTACTAAACCGTTGGCGCGCATTTCCGAGGTTTTATTAGCATGCGTGTCTTATGTCTGAGATTGTGTTTAAACCAAGTTGAAAGCGGCCGAAGGTGTACATTCATCGGGACAGCCCCCACTCTCCCACGACCACCCTCCGCGGGCTGAGGGTCGGGTGGGGGGGAGGTTTGGGACAATGTTCATGCCTTCAATGTGATGTGATGGAGGTGGGGATCTGGACCAATCGCTGACAAGTCCCGACCCCGGAAACGTCAAGTCCGTTATTGGACTTTTCTGTTGAGCGACAGTCGGTCCTTTGGCCTGTAGGCATCGCCGCCTTTCGGGAAGGTGGCGTTTCGTGTGAGCTGACATTCGGTAAGTTTGCTTATAGGTGACGCAGCCTTTCGGTTGCCTGGCGTTTAGGTGACCCGCCCTTTCGGTTAGTTTGCATTTAGGCGTCCCATCTTTTCGGTTAGTAAGCGTTGCGTCTTCGGACTCTTTCGGTCCATTGGCGTTTCCGCCTCGTTTCTATTCGTTTCTTTGGCTTCGGCTTCTTTGCTTCGCCTTCTTGTCTGTCGGCGCCGCGTCCGGGTACCTTACTGTCCTTTCATGATTCGCGTGAACGATGGATCGTGTCTAAAGGAAATTGCCTCTCCTACTCTACCAGGTGATTACGGTATGACATTCCAATATAACGCTTTCCCCCCTTGTTCTCTCCATCTCCACCATCCAGTCTGCATCCCACGCCGACCTGTTTTCTCCAGTTGTCAGTTTGGATGACGGCTGTCGACGTGAAACATGCAAAGTTAAGCGTATTCATTTTACTTATAATGCGGCTTGGCCTGCCAAATATTTCCCGCCGTTTCCCTTCTTAGATCGCAGTTTTTGTCCCACAGGAAACGGAAACATCCTCACCATTTGTACCGCAGCTGGAAATTGATAAATATTAGTCAGATCCGCCGTTTGCTTTCTGGATTTAGTAAGTGCAGATGACCTGGACGGAAAGCGGCGATGCAAGTCACTGCACCATGGTATATATGACGATAAGCTAATAGATCATTTGCAGTCTATAGATTTCGCTCAATGGAAGGCAAGTGGTGCCGAATAGCGTAAACCCTTTTGTTAATAATTCAAATTTTCTGTCGCCCTATAGTTAACGTGACGGCGATTGCGATCCTGTCCCGTGGAAGGTGCGGACTCTCTAAATGCATCACTCGCTACTTGGTGGGAATGGCAGGGGCCGATATCATGGTAGTTGTGCTCGCTGTTATTGTTGAGCAACTTAATAGTATTTATTTCTACGCCCGCTTCTTGCACATAACTCCGATATGTTCACTTACGAGTGTTTTCAAGGTTGCAAGCATGGACTGCTCCGTTTGGCTAACGGTTGCTTTCACCTTCGATCGCTATATCGCGATTTGCTGTCAAAAGCTGAGGGAGAGGTATTGTTCCGAGAGGGTAGCGACAAGAGTGATAGTAACAGTGGCAGTAGTGAGCTGTGTCAGGTGTATTCCGTTTTACTTTGAAGCGGAACCGTTGTTAATCATTGATTCTGTACCGTGGCTTTGCGTCAAAACAATTGAATACTTCACCTCGCCCCTCTGGAAAGGGCACGAGTTGTTTGACAGTCTCCTCACGCCGATATTACCATTTTGTATCATTCTTCTGTGCAACGGTTTAACTATCCGACACATAATTGCGGCAAATAGAGTTCGCACGACACTCCGGAGCAAGAGTGAAAATCACAATGATTCGGAGGTGCAGAACCGGAGAAAATCAATGATTCTGTTGTTCGCTCTTTCAACCAATTTCATATTGCTGTGGCTGCCCTATGTAATACATTCTATGACTTGGCAAACGGTAAATGTTACCTATGCAGACAAATATTTAAATAATCCGATATATGTCTTACAGCAAAGCGGGTTTATGTTACAGTATCTCGGTACTTGCACGAACACCTGCATTTATGGACTGACTCAGAGGAAATTCAGAAAAGAGCTGAGAAATGGAGTAACGTATGTGCTTACCTTAAACGGGCAACTGTGTAAATAACAGAAAATGATCTGATGGCAGCTTTGTTGATTGTTCAAAAACATACTTAAAAGATATTGTGATTTTCATAAGTATTACATAAATCCGGGGCGGCAGATAGCTGTCAACCAGCAGCTTAATGAAGGGCTGGATCAGAATAAACTATTGGAATAAATAGGATCGCGATATTTACAAAACATTGCTAACCTTTGAATTAAACGACGTGTCGAGTCGGGAACCGGTTATGCTATAACCGAGAAAGTGGTGCGTGCATTTTGGGAAATATTAGCAAATCCCCTCCACACCCCCACCTTTTGAATGTACCTTTGAAGAGTGGTAAGAACCCGGAGCACTCAGAAACATACCATGCGGATGCGTGGAGAACGCACAAACACCATACAAACAGTGCACCGAGTCAGTATCGAACCCGGAACTCTACCGCTGTAAAACAGCAATTCTGCCGTTCTTGATTCTTGGTTCTTGCGCCAATGTGTCGCTCTCAGTGTTTGCTTAGATTTCTCAGTGAAATCGGACTCCACTTTGAATTAATTCTGACAGTTGAAGTTGGTTTGCACATGAATACCGTCAACCGAACGACACATTTTCATTCTCATGCTTTGTATATTATGTTCCACTGTTAGTAAAGCAGCAGTGGAGCACGGTAGAGTAGCTGATTCACAGCGCCAGGGCCTTGGGTTTCATTCTGACTGCTGTGTAGAGTTTGCTCATTCTCTATCGTGTGGTTGCTTCCGGTGCTCTGATCTACAAACCCCCCCCCCCCCCCCCCCCCCCCCCCCCCCCACCATCACCCCCTCCCGCCCCCCCCCCCCCCCTTATCTCAAAGGCGTGCATATTTGTAGGTTATTTGGCTTCTATAAATTGTCCCAATTGTGTAGGATAGAACTGGTGTCCATTGGTCGTGCAGGCTCGGTGGGTCCAACAGCGCTTTTCCAAGCTGTATCTCTCAAATAAACGAAGCTAAAGCAAACGTAAATATGCTAATTATCGCCATAGGGCACAACGCACACAACCAAAACAGGTGTGAACTGAACCGTTTACGCATTCCGCTCCTGATATCCAGTCGACTAATCCAATCTGCTGCGCGAAGCAACAATACACTTTCACATCTGCCACGCTAGATCATGTCATTATGTCAGAAGGTTGTGATCATATATTCGAGAAATAAAATAATGCTTTGCAACAAAGATCCGGAGCAAGAAAGGCCACTCCTGCGAAATGCAAGGGGCTAGCGTGTAGTAGGCAAAGGAGCGGAACGTGGGCATTTTATTTTGTCCATTTGAGTAACCGGACCCGACCCGACTCGCCGTGGAATCAACGTTGCGGGGAACAGTTTGTTTGTGTGATATAGGGTCAGATTCATAATTCTGTTAGTTCATATTTCTGATAATTCTTGTTAAAGAATAAAATTTTAATAAATTTTGACTGGAACTTTATTTTTAATTTTTTGAAATCGTTTCTATTTAAATGGCTCATGTGATGTGTTTGAGTTGATATTGTATTACACATGCAATCTGTAATTCATTCATTTAATCACACTGTTCACAACTGCAGTATTTGGGAAAATAATAGGAATATGAAGATTCAAGTTGCTCTACCCCTGGTATGTTCCTTAATATTTTAGTGTCTATGAAGTTGTTTCTCAACAATAAAGTGGGCTAGGTTTTCCCAATAGCCAGCTAGTGCAATGAGATCTGTCTGTAATGGTGGGTTTATCTAATTTAGTATTTCACAAAATTAAATTGGTTTTGAGCAAGGTTTTCAAATGATGTATAACTTAATGATGGTTATATTCAGCGAGCATACAAGTGATGAGATTGTGCTGGAAGAAACACACATACATGAATGTGATATAGATGTAAATAATCATATAACACACGCATTTACATTTCTTCTGATTTTTATATCCCACTATGAACTTTATTTCAGACAAGACAAGGGACATTAAATTTAAAAAAAACATTGTAAACCTCCCCGCAACTTCAGTCTGGTGTCTCACCCGTGCTGATCCGGGCCAGACTCCCCGTACGCTGTGGAAGGTACATAGGCATGTTTTCTCTTTTATTGTGATTTATTTATCTTTTCAACACTGAATATCTGATAACGACACATTAGCAGCATATGGTACCAATATTGCCACAACGCACTAAATTTTAAATAATTCAAAAGCATGATCTATAAGCAAACAAGGATAACACTTTTCATTTCTGACATTCATGGTAAGGTTTTAATGTGAATATCTCATTAGGACACATTATCAGTATATTGTAGGTATGTTGCAAAACCTACCATCAGCGGGGCTGCAGGTCTGTCCCTGCCCGTGTGCGCGATTTTGGCGCCGTTGAGAGGGAGGCGGGTTTAAAACGAGAATTTCCCAAGGCTATTCAATCCGAGGTTGTTCAGCCGACTTAGTTGCTGACGAAAAATCGCTGCGAGGTTCATTCGCTGCACCTATTTTTAAACTTAATTGGTTAATTTAATTGTTATAGTAGGTTAACATTTATCCTCTAAACCCGCGACCGCTGACAACGGGACGGATCTCATACAGGGGACAACGGAAGGTAGGTTGTTTATTTTTACATTAAAAAGGGCTTCTTAAGATCCCTTCATAGAAAGTTTTATGTTGCGAGTAGCTAATTTGGGGCCCCATTAAATCCCGCAGTATTTTTCTGGGCCTATAGGGTACAAATCCACCGCAATGGGAACGTTCCAAACCAGCGCGTTCCACAGAGTACCACAGGATTCCACTCGAAAGCTGATTTAAATGGCCATTAATTTACAGCAATTGAACACTAAATTCCTTCCATTTGGCCTACAAATTAATGTAAATGAGATTTAAAATCATGTTTAATTGTGAATTATTTGTGAATGTCATTTGGACACTTAGGCTATTTAAAAATGTTCATATTTTCTTAAGAAATGGATAGATGTTTAGATCTAGTAACTGAAGTTTGGAATTAGCAACAATTGGGTTAACTAATTATATGCTTTAAGTTCAGGTCATCCAAGTAAGATTGTTTCATATTTGTTTCAGAATGCTTCAATCTATAATAACTGAAAATTGCTTTCAGTTCTCTTAATTTTTAATAAAGTTATGGCCATTTCACTATCCTCGATCACAACGTTTGTGTAAAGTCAATGGAAAATCCGGTGGCGGCATGCTTTGCTAGCATTCGCAAATCTTCTAGCTCCGCTGAAAAAATCGCGATTTTTCGCGTTAAAATTGGGTCTGGAGGTCGGGACCGATTTTAAAGACTTACCGGAGCTTCATGTCGCGGTGCTGATGACGTCATCAGTAAGCGCCGTGGTGTTAACGGAGGGAAAATCATTTTAAATGAAAAACACATCTCCAGGTCAGAGCCCACAGAGCAAAGTGACAAAACAACTGCTGAAGACTCAGGAACATCAAGAAACTGCAAAACTAACCTCTGGAGTGGATTCTGGAATGGCTACACGATCTAAGACTGAGTTGATCACTAAAGAGAAAACTGAAATGGAGGAATTAAGGAACTCGGTAAGAGATTTGAAAGATGATGTGAAAGCTGGAAATTTAAACTTGATTGCTGGTAATGAAAAAATACTCGCGGGCATTGGTGCTCTGCAAAAAAAAGTTGATGATGTGCAAGAAGAGCTAACGGGGAAAATTACTAAGGTGGCAGAAGAGTCCACAAAGATGTTTGAGGCTGTGCATGAAACTATTTCCGCAAATGCAATTGCAGTGAAAGATTTGGAAGCTGTTGTGGAAGAGATGGCTGGAGAAATGGAGGCAATGAAGTTAGAATTAGACAGCCTCAAGAGCCAATTTACAAAAGTATCTGATAAATGTGTTGAACTAGAAGCTCGCTCAAGACGTCAAAATATACGAATACGTGGAGTGAAAGAGGGAGCTGAGGGGGAAAACGCTCGTGAGTTCACTGCCAATTTAATCAAACATGTACTCAATTTACCTGAGGCACCAGTAATTGAAGAAGCACATCGACTACCTAGATTTAAACCAAGATTTCAAGGAGAACAAGCCTACCCACGACAGATTATAGTCAAACTTCGGGATATCCCAACAGTGGAAGCGCTGATGAAAAAAATTAAACACGGAGAGAAGATGATGTATGGAAATGATTCTATTAAACTTCTACGGGACTACCCTTATGAGATTGTGCAAAAGAGAAGAAAGTTCTCACAGACCAGAGAAGCTCTCTACGGTGTCAAGGGCGTCATATGTGGAGTGTTTTATCCGGCTAGGATGCGTATCACTTTCAAGGGAATCTCAAAAACATTCACTAACCCGGTAGAATCCCTTAAATACGCTCAAGAAATCGTGGCTAAGGCAGCAACAAAAGAAGACTGATCACCAGACGTCATGAACTAATTAATGTGCTTATTCCCCCAACAAGAATATTAGTAGAAAAGTGAAAAAAGTGAATAACACCAAGCTTTAAAAATGACTATTCGCAACAGATTTTCCACGAGACTTGTCTAGACATTATAATCTTCTCTCGAATTTAATTCAAGGACATGCGATGCTCAAACCAGGAAACATTGATAACAGAAGAATGCAGATCTGCTGAAGCTGAGAGAGAGTGAAAAACATCACATGGCTTACATACTTTTACAGACTCTTACAAAGTATAGAGAATTATTAGTAATTAATAACTAACAATACTAATACATAAACTGATATTGATAAATATGTGTTATAACGCAGACAACATTGTAATCTCACAGGTTCCGCAGCTCGAGTGGGGAGGGGAAGAGACTCAGGCACCTGGCTTAATTCCAGGAGCCTGACTCTGGTTAACCCTTTCAACGAACAGCTCACTTTTAACAATACTAAAACCAATTACAAATAGTTAAGAGATAAAGAGAGAGGAATATATGTAACTGAATACTTGACTAGATTTGATAAGTCGGAATGAAATATATATATATATATATACTGCAATGGGGTGAAATAGAACTGATTTGGAAACGGTACCTACCCCCTAGGTTATGAGTAATAAAGTCAGCGGGGCTAACCTCATAACAGCTACGCCGGAAGCAATATCGATGTCGTATCCCACAGACGAGTGGGCCACTCACTACGGTGTCGGAAATCCAGACACCGTACATTTATTCTATATACTTTTTTTTTTTATCACAATATGTCACATTAATGTGTTTTTTTTTTCAAGGACAATCGCAGAGGGGAACTACCAAGAAAGTCTATAATATAAATGCTCCCAAAATAACCAGAGTCCTGAGGTATGGATGCACCATAATAAGTAAGGTCATTAAAATTGGTAAAAATGTATGACGACAATCAAAGGAAAATGGGAGGAGTCACACTATGTAGTTGGAATATAAGGGGTATTAATGAACCTATTAAAAGGGGCAAGATACTAGCTCAGTTGAAAGCATACAACACGGACATTTCGTTCCTACAGGAAACGCATCTTAAACATCAAGATCAGACGAGACTGAGGGCTAACTGGATAGGCCAAACATTTCACTCTTCATTCACTTCTAAATCTAGAGGTACTGCAATTATTATCCGTAAAGGAATTCCATTTAAATCAAAGAATACTATTTCAGATAAGGAAGGGAGATATCTTATAGTAGCAGGAGAGATCAATAATACGCCAATTACGCTGGTAAATATATATGCGCCCAACTTTGATAACCCTCAATTTTTTAATAAAATTCTGAATATAATTGCAGAATTTAATTATCAAAATGTTATAATTGGAGGAGACTTCAACTGTGTTTTAGACCCTTATTTAGATAAATCGATGCAAAAACAAAAAGGTAATATGAAATCTAAAACCAGTGAACTCTTACATACATATATGGAAAACACAAATATAGCAGATGTATGGAGGATTGCAAATCCGACGGGAAGGGACTACTCGTTCTATTCAACGGTGCATAAAACATATTCACGGATAGACTATTTTCTTGTGGATACAAAATTAATTACACACACTATGAATCCTAAATACCACATTAATGCGATTTCAGATCACTCTCCTTTAACCTTTGTTTTAAAATTAGAAGGAATGTCTATGAATAAATCGTTCTGGAGGTTTAATTCGCAACTTTTAAAAGACCCACAAGGGAGTATATATCTAAAAAAACAGATGGACTTATTCTTTGAGATAAATGATACACCAGATATATCCCCCACGCTATTATGGGAATCCTTTAAAGCATTTATTAGAGGAGTCATTATTTCATTTCAAGCTTATCAAAATAAAAAGAATAAGAAAGAACAAAGACATTTAGAAGAACAAATAAAACAATTAGATACAGATAATGCTAAAGATCCAACTATGGATAAACATAATAAAATCCTATTATTGAAATTCAAGCTGAATAAATTATTGTCAGAGAAAGTTATAACATTATTCCAAGTTACAAAACAAGAACACTTTGAATTCGGGGACAAACCCCACAAACTCTTAGCACGCCAATTGAAAAAACGGGAAAAAGAGAATGCAATACTAAAGATTAAATCAGATAGTGGGGAATTATTAACATTACCCAAGGATATCAATAAAAGATTTGCTCAATTTTACGAAAATCTATATACATCTAAAACGTCAATAGATAATAATAAAGTTTCAGAATTTCTGGAAAATTGTAACCTCCCAAAATTAGAATTGAGGGAACAAGAGGAACTGGGAGCAACAATTACTTCTAAGGAGATAGAAGACACAATAAAAACACTAAAGAATGGCAAAACACCAGGACCAGACGGATTCAGTAGTGAATTCTATAAAGCCTTTTACGATATAGTTACCCCACGATTACAGAAAATGTATACATACGCTTTTAAAGAGCAAAGCTTACCCGAAACATTAGCAGAATCAACGATCACATTAATACTTAAAAAAGATAAAAACATAGAAGAACCAGGCTCATATAGAGCTATTGCTTTGTTAAATACGGATCAAAAAATAATAGCGAAAACACTAGCCAGTAGACTAAGCAGGTACGTTAGTAGATTAATAAATGGAGATCAAACAGGATTTATACCTAAGAGACACTCATTCAATAATTTGAGACGTTTGCTTAACATAATGCACTCACATAAATCTCACGACCAAGAGTTATCTATTATCTCACTGGACGCAGAAAAAGCGTTTGATCAAGTAGAATGGGATTATATGATTAAAGTATTGCAAAAATTCCAATTGGGAGAAAACTTTATCGCATGGATAAAACTATTATATAACAAACCTACGGCTAGAATATTAACTAATAATATTTTATCCTCGAAATTTGAACTATCAAGGGGCAATAGACAAGGATGCTCATTATCACCGCTGTTATTTGCTTTGGTAATTGAACCCCTTGCTGAAAAAATAAGAACACATCCGGATATTTATGGTTATAATACAAAATACTCAAAGAATAAAATATCCCTATATGCCGATGATGTACTACTGTACATCACAAAACCACAAATTAGTATACCAAACATATTAAATTTAATTGAGGACTTTGGATCCTTTTCGGGATATAGAATAAATTGGAACAAAAGTGAAATTATGTCGATAAAACCAAAAGACTCAACACATCTTCGGAAATTTCCCTTTAAAATAGCTACAGAAAAATTCAAATATTTGGGAATTGAAATTACTAGAAATTACCAGGATATGTTTAAAGCCAATTATAATCCCTTACTCAAGAAATTGAATAATCTGATTAAATTCTGGAAAACACTTCCGATGTCCTTAATAGGCAGAATAAATGCTATTAAAATGGTTTTCTTACCACAAATTCTATACCTATTTCAATCAATACCTATATATCTCCCAAAAAAGTTTTTCAAAAAATTGGACTCAGACATTACAAATTTTATATGGGATTATAAATCCCATAGAATACAAATAGCACACCTTAATAAACGAAAAGAGCTGGGGGGTCTAGCGCTCCCTAATTTTATGTATTATAATTGGGCAGTAAATATTAAAAATATGATTCACCTGCTGGACAATTCTGCACAGCAGGCGGACTGGATGGTAAGGGAAAAAGGGGACTGCTCCCCGAGTAATATAGGAGCGACCATCCTCTCACCAATAAATTTGAATAATAAAAATTATAATAAAAATCCAATTATACATAACACAATAAGAACATGGAAACAAATAAAACAGAATTTAAAATTAAGAAACCTATCTCTTTTAATACCAATAGTCAATAATCCATCGTTTAAACCATCAATCATAGACAAATCATTTATACAATGGGAAAGAATGGGAATTAAAACGCTCGAAGATCTGTATGAATTGGGGAATTTACTATCATTTCAACAACTACAACTGAAATATAATTTGAAAAATAACCAATATTTTAAATATCTTCAAATTTGTGATTATCTGAAAAAACACACAAAAGACTATCATAATATGCCTTCCGACTTATTGGATGAAGCAATGAAGACCAAGGCGGAATCAGCTAATTTAATATCGTACCTATATAATATCATTTTAAACATAGAAATATCCATAACAGATGGAATTAGAAAAGATTGGGAACAAGAATTAGCTATAAAAATCTCAAAAGAGACCTGGAATAATCATTTACTACAGGTGCATAAATGTTCGATCAACGTACGACATACGCTCATCCAATTTAAAACATTACATAGATTATATTATTCAAAAACTAAATTAAATAAAATCTTCCCTAATGTTTCACCAATCTGTGATAAATGCCTGTGTCAAGAAGCTACCATAGCGCACTCTTTTGTTTTTTGTACAAAAATCCAAAAATTCTGGTATGAAATATTTGATATTTTTTCAAAATTGATCAAAATAAAACTGGTACCAAAACCAGAATGGATTATCTTCGGAATATCGGAAGGTAACCCTGAATTAAACGTGTTTCAGAAGAATTTATTTAATTACGGGCTAATAATGGGAAAAAAGCTTATACTTAAATTCTGGAAAAATGCGCCAACACCAACAATAAAAATGTGGATATCAAATATGTTTGAAACATTACATCTGGAAGAGATGAGATTCCTCCTAGCAGGTAAAGCAGACCAATTCCAAAAGACGTGGTCTATGTTTCTGGACCTATTACAAGTATGAGGTGCAATAGTAATTTTAAAAAAACAAATATATAAATAAGTGGTATCAGGACCTGGTAACGGGAGGTAAAACAACAAAAACAGACTTGGTTGGTAGTCCCCTTTCTGCGGAGTTTAATGTTATAATAGAGCGATTGTTTCTATTTTCTCTTTCTTTCTTTTCTAGGGTCTATTTTCTCACTTTACTTCCTTCTCTAACTTCTTTCCTAAGGGGCTTTCTTTTCCCAACACTCTTGCACTTCACGATTCTCTTGCACTTTATTTACTTTCCTTACTTCTACCTTTTTCTTAAAGCTAAAAAAAAATGAAGCGGTACAAAAAATGTATTAAGATATATGTGTTGTGTAGGAATGTAATTTACCGTACTTCTAATAAAAATAAAATAAAAATAAAATAAAATAAAAAAAAAAGGAAAATCAATAGGGAACAAGATGCTAATTTCCGAGCATGAAAATGGCAATAACCTTTTTAATACTGAAGATATGAAAGTGAATTAGGTGTCAAATTAAACTTATTCTGTGCTTTATCTGATGGGATAAATTGCAGACTTGATTTTTAAAATCTCAAAATTTTGTAACAGTGTTACATATTGCACCAATGTTGCACCAACCCACTCAATTTTAAATAATTCATAATAGAAATATTTTAACATGGTTAACACTTTATGTCTGACATGCATAGTAAGATTTACATAATTCACATTATTTTGTGCGCGAGATATACAGGGTTGCAGTGTTCAGTATATCAGCTAACCAGTGAAAGTGATGTACAATTCAACGTATGTAACACAATGATAGACCCACCCTTGCTTTCACCAAAGAGCAAAACGTCCAACGTAGATACAATAAAAAAAACTAAATCGCCATTTGCAATGTTTTGTGCAGTTAACAAATCACAAGTCCACACAATGTACATAAACGAGTGTATTTCATCAACATATAACTTAACAAGACCATGTGCTTCACTTATGTGCCACTTTTATGGCTTTCCAACACATCCTTTTAATGGTCAGGTCCTTCAGGCCTCCATTCTTGGATTTGAGTCCATAATGTATCCGGACACTCACAAAGATTGCGGCAATACGCGCCTTGACTATCTAGCAGCACAGGTTCATCTTATTGTATTCCTTAGTATTGTGAATTGCTTTATTTATTAGATGGGAGATGTTGTTCCTGCTCGTGTGAACATTGTCAAATTCTGTGCGGAACACTTTCTCGCACACCTCACAGAATGTGAGCAACTGTTGTGAAGGCACCATCAGGGAGCCGAAGTCAGAGGTCGATATGTCTTATCCCTTATGGTGAATGTATATGAGGGCATGATCAACTAAGGTGGTATCAGGTCGTAGCAGAATGTCTCGGCATTTGTGACATTTGAGGTCAGTTCATGGGAGATGAGGATTCTACGAGAGATGTGCCTGCAGTGTAAGCTAGTGTGTTCTCTTCAGGCAGTTCGAGTGACATGCTGTAAACCACATTGTTATATTGTGCCCTATTGTTATGGGGGAAAGATGGAGATGGTTTCTTGACTATGTCCTTTGTGAGTGTTTTCACACAGAGACTTGAGAGCCTCTGGAAATCTCTACCTCAGATGGATGTCGGTTCTCTGGATACTGCCAAGAGTGAGCAAGATAGGACTCTCAAAGATAGCGCACTCAGGGGATATGGGGAGAAGGCCCATGGGGTACTGATTTGGGATGATCATCCATGATCACATTGAATGGTGGTGCTGCATCCTAGGGCCGAATGGCCTATTCCTGCACCTATTATCTATTGTCTGATTATACTCTTGGCCATTTTCCCCATTATGCTTCCCCACAATGTGAGCTCTAGTGTTAACCAAACTATAATCTACTCATTCTTCAGGGTGCGGGGATTCCCCTCCGCTACCATAGATGAGGCTCGCAACAGGGTCTCATCCATACCCCGCAACACTGCTCTCTCTCCCCATCCCCGCACTCGCAACAAGGGCAGAGTCCCTCTGGTCCTCACCTTTCACCCCACCAGCCGGCAAATACAACACATAATCCTTCGCCATTTCCGCCACCTCCAACGTGACCCCACCACTCGCCACATCTTCCCATCTCCCCCTATGTCTGCCTTCCGCAAAGACCGCTCCTTCCGCAACTCCCTTGTCAATTCTTCCCTTCCCTCCCATACCACCCCCTCCCCAGGCACTTCCCGTTGCAACCGCAAGAAATGCAACACCTGTCCCTTCACCTCCCTCCTCGACTCCATTCAAGGTCCCAAGCAGTCGTTCCAGGTGCGACAAAGGTTCACCTGTATCTTCTCCAACTTCATCTACTGCATCCGCTGCTCTAGATGTCAGCTGATTTACATCGGGGAGACTAAGCGTAGGTTGGGCGATCGTTTCGCCGAACACCTCCGCTCAGTCCGCAATAACCTACCTGAACTCCCGGTGTCTCAGCACTTCAACTCTCCCTCCCATTCCCAATCCGACCTCTCTGTCCTGGGTCTCCTCCATTGCCAGAGTGAGCAACACCGGAAATTGGAGGAACAGCACCTCATATTCCGCCTGGGCAGCTTGCGTCCTGATGGCATGAACGTTGACTTCTCCCAATGTTGCTAGCCCTTGCTGTCTCCTCCCCTTCCTTAACCCTCGAGCTGTATCCTCCCATCCCCCCGCCCTCGGTCTCCTTCTCCTCCGCGCTCCTCCACCTCCCTTTTTCCTTCCTTCTCCCCCCCCTCCCCCCATCAGTCTGAAGAAGGGTTTCGGCCCGAAGCGTCGCCTATTTCCTTCGCTCCATAGATGCTGCTGCACCCGCTGAGTTTCTACAGCAATGTTGTCTACATTCAATCTTCCAGCATCTGCTGTTCCTTCTTGAACACTATACTCTACTCATCTTCCTTTTAATTTTCTAAATTCCCTACAACAGGGATGATACAGAGCGAATATTTAGAATAACGGTGTAATCTACAGCTCATTAAAATACGTAGAAGAGGCTAGCCGGTCGGGACGTCAAATGACGAGAAGCCGAAGCCAAGAATTAGAAACCAAGGTACCGAAAGCACATCACGCCGAAAAGCCAAGATACCGAAATTATTTTCTCGCCGAAAAGCCAAAATACGGAAAATACATCGCGCCGAAAAGCCAAGATATCGAAAATGCACCACGCCGAAAGGTTACGAACCCGCAAGGACACCACTCCGCAAAGACAAATCGCAGAACGGACATGACGTAGAAAACCGCCGAACGGACATGACGTCTCTGGGGACGTCATGACCGACACCATGTCAGTCATCGACAAAGGTCACCGATTGGCCCAGACACCCGTGTCCATCGCATCACAGGCCGGGGGAGACGGGAGGGTGGGAGGTGAGCAGGGAGGGTGTGGGAAGCTTGAATTACGTTTGTAAAATGGTGGCAGTGACTTCAAGCTGTTGCGATTACCACAGAGGCAGTGATGTGCATCACTAGCCGGGAGAGACGGGAGGGTGGGAGTGGTGGGCAGCTAGAGCTTGCATTTGTAAAATGGCGGCAGTGACTCCAAGCAGGTCGATTGCCACAAAGGCGTTTCGACATCATGTTCTTTCCCCGAAAGATTTTGTCGAAAATCAATCTGACGCCGAATGCACATTAAGCCGAAAACATTAATATATATGAAACACTTTTTAAAAATCTATATTTGCTTCAAGAATTGTTGTACCTTGCCACATTTTGAGATAGTTAAGTTGCTGTCCTTTGAAAGTCTCCGGGGGCGGTATTGGTTCAACACCCTGTCAGTCATCGATAAAGGTCAGCGATTGATCCAGACTCCCGCGGCGTCCATCACATCACTCATTGCCTGCGTGGCAATCGCAGCAGCTTGGAGTCACTGCCACCATATTACGAACACATCGGCAAGCTCCCCCACCATCCCGTTTCCCCCCGGCCAGTGATGTGATGGACCCGGGGATCTGGACCAATCACTGACAAGGTCTATGGTAAAATCCCGTGCCCGGAGACGCCACGTCCGTTCGGCAACTTTTCTACTTCATGTCCGATCTGCGTCTTGGCTTTGCGGCGTGGTGTCCGTTCGGGTTCGTATCTTTTCGGCATCATGTACTTTCGGTATCTTGGCTTTTCGGCGTGATGTACTTTCGGTATCTATGCTTTCACTTCTTGGCTTCGGCTTCTCGTCCTAAATCCCATCTGCACACGGTAGAACATGAGTAGCTTGTATCAGCTTGTAGTCAATCTATCTCGCTTGGATGAGCATGCAAAGAGTCACCAAACACCAGCACTACCTTGTTGCGGTCAATATTCCACCTCTGAACATCCTTCCACTTACTGGACGTCCTCTTGCCTTGTTACAGCTGTTCATACACGTCACCGCACACTTTTTTGGATTAAATTAGGTTAGCTTTGCCTTACCATAGATCGCGCCCTTTGGTCTAAAGCGTTCCTCCTCGGCATCAGCCACGTGGGCAATGTGTATAGCATCAACATATATGATTTACATCTGAATCAACAGAGACAATATACAATAGGTGCAGGATTACGCCATTTTGCCCTTTGAGCCCGCAATGCCATTCAATATGATCATGGCTGTTCCAATCAGTATCCATTTCCTGCCTTCTCCCCATATCCCTTGACTCCGTTATCTTTAAGAGAGCTGTCAGGCACTCTTTTGAAATCATCCAGACAATCAACCTCCACCGCCGTCTGAGGCAGATAATTCTACAGACCCACAACTCTCTTTATGACAATGTTTTTCCTCATCAGCGTTCTAAATGGCTCACCCCTTATCCTTAAAATGTGGCCCCTGGTTCTGGACTCCCCCAACATCGGGAACATGTTTCCTGCCTCCAGCCTGTATACACCCTTAATAATATTATATGTTTCAATAAGATGCCCTCTCATCCTGCTAAATCCCAGAGTACACAAGCCCAGCCGCTCCATTCTATCAACACATGACAGTCCCGCCATCCTGGGAATTAACCTCGCGAGCCTACGGTGCACTATCGCAATACCAAAAATGTCCTTCCTTAAATTGAGAGACCAAAATTGCACACAATACTCCATGTGTGGTCTCAAAGGCCCTGTACAACTGCAGACATACCTATTTGCTGCTATACTCAACTCGTCCTGTTCTGAAGGCCAATATGCCATTTGCTTTCTTCGGCATTCAAAGGAAGACCCGACAGGCCGCCAAGAAGGAAGTTCCTGCAGGTAGCCGAGATGGAAGACCCGGCAGGCAGCTGCCCGCAGGGGAAGCCTGGACGCAACCAAGCCCGGGATCGAAGACCCGGTAGTCGAGGAGGAGACGACAGACGGGAGGAGCGGGCCGGTGGTAGAGGGACTGGGGTATTTGCACCAACGCCTTCAAGAAACGCTGCAGGGTTTGGCCCCGGGATACAGATGCGCTCGGGCGTGGAAAGGGTAGTCGGCTCGTGGGCCGAGCCTGTCAAAGGCGTTGATGTTCGCCTTGCAGCAGCCGTAGGCGGACTCTGATCGGGAACCGCTCCAGTACATCCAGCATATGGCCAGACGTTGGACTTTTGTAAATGGCGCCAAGCGATGGCGAGTCGTGCATGCGTAAGCTATGCAAAAATAAATGGACAGTGCTGTGCATACGTGACAATCAAGAACCGCGGAACCATTGAAATTATGTCTTGACATCCTCACCACATCAGTTCTCTATTTCAGTTAAATAATGAACTAACGGTTTGCAGCCATTCTTTTCTTTCCCCTCAGGACATTTGGATATTTCTTGTCAGTTATGAAAACGTCTCCCAACAACCTGACAAACATCGCCAGCACCTTACGGTGCGGCTTAACGACTCATCTTCCATCAATTCAGCGTTTCCCTTCTCTCGGGTTTAATTATCATTATTCTCATTGAAGCAGACAGAACAGTGAAAGGCTTGGATAGAGTGAACGTGGAGAAGATGTTTCCACTAGTGAGAGAGTCGAGGACTGGAGGTCATAGACTCAGAATTAAAGGACGTTATTTTAGGATGGAGCTGATGAGCAAATTAAGTGTAACCTTGCGACGCCAATTTCCAGTTACTTCCGCAATCTCCCAATCTTCCTTTCTGCAAATCATAACATTGCAACAAATGTAAGCATAATTGGCCAGTAATTAGACGATGGGGGTGAACACGTTGGCAATGCGACCATCCTCGTTGCTGGACCCCTTCAATTTAACCAACCTTTCTTCAGAAATTAACTTGAAACCTTATCAAACGATTGCGTCCCAGTCATTGAGTGATACAATGTGGATACCTGCCCTTCGTGCCAACACCGACCAAACATTTCCAAGCTACACTAAACCCACCTGCCTGTTTTTAGACTATATCCCACACAAACCTGTCGCATTCGGGTACCTGTCTAACTGTTTATTAAACGTCGGGATGGTCGCAGCCTCAACTACCTCCTCTACGGCTTGTTCCAAACACCCAACACACTTGTTGTGATAAAGTTACCACTCAGATTCAATGTAAACCTTTTTCACCTACTCTGCGTTTGAGACTGTGCATCTACCCGATCTTTCGTTCTCAAGATGTTATACACCTCTGTAAGACCGCCGCACATCGTATAGCGCTCCAAAGAATCGAGCCACTGCGTACACAACCTTTCCCTATAGGTCACGCCCTCCAGCCCTGGCAATATCGTCGTAAATTTTATCTGAACCCGTGCCAGCTTGTCAACATATTTCCGATAACTTGGTGCCCAGAACGGAATCTAATACCCTAAATGCGGTCTGATGCAACTACAATATGGCCTCCCAACTGTATACTCAATACTCTGACTGATGAAGGGCAATGTTCCAAAAGTCTTTGTCACCACGTGCGAATTTGTACATGCGAATCCACCTTCAAGGAACCATGCCCCTGCACTCCAACATTAGTTGTTCTACAGCACTCCCCAGAGCCCCACCATATATTGTGTAGGCCGTGCCCATGTTAGACTTCCAAAAATGCAACAACACTCATTTATCTGTATTAGATTCCACCAACCTTGATACGGTGCCACACGATAGACAGCTTAGGAAGATGAGAGCCCAAGTTATCATAGGGCAGATACTAGCATGGATATAACCATATAACTATATAACTATGACAACACGGAAACAGGTCATCACGGCCCTTCCAGTCCGTGCAGAACACTTATTCTCCCCTAGTCCCATCAACCTACACTCTGACCATAACCCCACATTCCATTCCCGTCCATATAACTATCCAATTATGTTTTAAATTATAAAATCGAACCTGCCTCCACCACCTCTACTGGAAGCTCATTCCACACAGCTGCCACTCTGTGGGTAAAGAAGTCGCCCCTCATGTCACCCCTAACCCTCTGTCCCTTTATTGAATTATGTGAGGTAAGGGAACAAGTAGTGTAGCTATGGATACTATGAGATTCAAAGAAAAAGAAGTACTGACACTTTTGAAAAACATAAAAGTGCATAAGTCTCCAGGTCCTGACAGGATATTCCCTAGGACTTTGAGGGAAGTTAGTTTAGAAATAGCAGGGGCTATGACAGAAATATGTCAACTGTCATTAGAAACGGGTATAGTGCCCGGGGATTGGCGTACTGCGCATGTTGTGCCATTGTTTAAAAAGGGTTCTAAGAGTAAACCTAGCAATTATAGACCTGTTAGTTTGACTTCCGTGGTGGGCAAATTAATGGAAAAGATACTTAGAGATAATATATATAAGCATCTGGATAAATAGGGTCTGATTAGGAAGAGTCAACATCGATTTGTGCCTGGAAGGTCATGTTTGACTAATCTTCTTGAATTTGTTGAAGAGGTTACTAGGGAAATTGATGGGGGTAAAGCAGTGGATGTTGTCTATATGGACTTTAGGAAGGCCTTTGACAAGGTTCTTCATGGAAGGTTGGTTAAGAAGGTTCAATTGTTTGGTATAAATGCAGGAGTAGCAAGATGGATTCAACAGTGGCTGAATGGGAGACGCCAGAGAGTAATGGTGGATGGCTGTTTGTCAGGTTGGAGGCAGGTGACTAGTGGGGTGCCTCATGGATCTGTGTTGGGTCCACTGTTTGTCATGTACATCAATGATCTGGATGATGGTGTAGTAAATTGGATTAGGAAGTATGCAGATGATACTAAGATAGGTGGTGTTGTGTATAAAGAAGTAGACTTCCAAAGTTTACAGAGAGATTTAGGCCATTTGGAAGAATGGGCTGAAAGATGGCAGATGGAGTTTAATGCTGATAAGTGTGCGGTGCTACATCTTGGCAGGACAAATCAAAATAGGACGTACATGGTAAATGGTAGCGAATTGAGGAATGCAGTTGAACAGAGGGATCTATGAATATCTGTGCATAGTTCCCTGAAGGTGGAATCTCATGTAGATAGGGTGGTAAAGAAAGCTTTTGGTATGCTAGCCTTTATAAATCAGAGCATTGAGTACATAAGTTGGGATGTAACGTTAAAATTGTACAATGCATTGGTGAGACCAATTCTGCAGTATGGTGTACAATTTTGGTCGCCCAATTATAGGAAGGATGTTAACAAAATAGAGAGAGTACAGCGGAGATTTACTAGAATGTTGCCTGGGTTTCAGCAACTAAGTTACAGAGAAAGGTTGAATAAGTTAGGTCTTTATTCTCTGGAGTGCAGAAGGTAAGGGGGGACTTGATAGAGGTCTTAAAATGATGAGAGGGATAGACAGAGTTGACGTGGACAAGCTTTTCCCACTGAGAGTAGGGAAGATTCAAACAAGAGGACATGACTTCAGAATTAAGGGACAGAAGTTTAGGGGTAACATGAGGGGGTACTGCTTTGCTCAGAGAGTGGTAGCTGTGTGGAATGAGCTTCCTGTGGAAGTGGTGGAGGCAGGTTCGATTTTATAATTTAAAAATAAATTGGATAGGTATATGGATGGGAAAGGAATGGAGGGTTGTGGTTGGAGTGCAGGTAGATGAGACTAGGGAAAAATAATTGTTCGACAATGACCTATAGGGCCGAGATGGCCTGTTTCCGTGCTGTAATTGTTATATGGTTATATGGTTAATTCTCAAGTCATGTCCTATTGTTTGATTCTTCCCTACTGTCAGTGGGAAAAGCTTACACACGTCACCTCTGTCTATCCCTCTCATCGTTTTAAAGACCTCTATCAAGTCCCCCCTTAACCCTCTGCGCTCCAAAGAATAAATACACATCGTGTTCAACCTTTCTCTATATCTTAGTTGCTGAAACCCAGGCAACATTCTAGTAAATCTCCTCTGTACTCTCTCTATTTTTTTGACATCCTTCCTATAATTAGGCGACCAAAATTGTACACCATACTCCAGAATTTGCCTCACCAATGCCTTGTACAATTTTAACATTACATCCCAACTTATATACTTAATGCTCTGATTTATAAAGGCCAGCACACCAAAAGCTTTCTTTACCACCGTATCTACATGAGATTCCACTTTCAGGAAACTGTGCACAGTTATTTCCAGATCCCTCTGTTCAACCGCATTCATTAATTCACTATCATTTTCCATGATTTGTCCTGCCAAGTAGCAGCTCGCACTTATCAGCATTAAACTCCATCTGCCATATTTCAGCCCACTCTTCCAAATGGCCTAAATCTCTCTGTAGACTTTGACAATCTAATTCATTATCCACAACACCAGCTATCTTAGTATCATCTGCACACTTACTAATCCAATTTACCACACCATCATCCAGTTCATTGATGTACATGACAAAAAACAGTGGGCCCAAAACAGATACGTGTGGCACCCCACTATTCATCGGCCTCAAACCTGACAAACAGCCATCAACCATTACTCTCGGTAATCTCCCATTCAGCCACTGTTGAATCCATCTTGCTACTCCACCATTAATACCCAACAATTGAACCTTCTTAACCAGCCTTCCATGAGAAACCTTGTCAAAGGCCTTACTGAAGTCCATATATACAACATCCACTGATTTACCCTCATCAATTTCCCGAGTAACCTCTTAAAAATATTCAAGATTAGTCAAACATGACCTTCCAGGCACAAATCCAAGTTAACTGTTCCTAATCAGACGATGTTTATCCAGATGCTTAGATATATTATCTCTAAGTATCCTTTCCATTAATTTGTCAAACTAACAGGTCTATAATTGCTAGGTTTACTCTTAGAACCCTTTTAAACAATGGAACAACATACGCAGTACGCCAATCCTCCGGCACTATTCCCGTTTCTAATGACATTTGAAATATGTCTGTCATCGCCCCTGCTATTTCTACACTATCTTCCCTCAATGTACTAGATAATATCCTGTCTGGACCTGGAGACTTATCCACTTTTATATTTTTCAAAAGTGTCAGTACTTCCTCTTCTTTGAATCTCATAGTTTCTATAGCTACTCTACTTGTTTCCCTTATCTCACATGATTCAATATCATTCTCCTTGGTGAATACCGTAGAAAAGAAATTGTTCAATATCTCCCCCATCTCTTTCGGCTCTGCAGATAGCTGTCCACTCTGACTCTCTAATGGACCAATTGTATCCATCGTTATCCTTTTGCTATTAATATATCTGTAGAAACCCTTTGGATTTACTGGCACCTTACTTGCCAAAGCAACCTCAAGTCTTCTTTTAGTTTTTCGAATTTCTTTCTAAAGATTTTTTTTAACATTATTTATACTCCTCAAGCACATTATTTACTCCATGCTGCCTATAATTGTTGTAGATCTTTCTTTTTCCGAACCAAGTATACAATTTCTCTTGAAAACCATGGCTCTTTCCAATTTTTCCTATTTCCTTTGAACCGAACAGGGACATAAAGATTCTGTAATCTTAAAATGTCACATGTAAATGTCCTCCATTTCTCTTCCACATCTTTCCCATAAAACAAAATGTCCCAATTCACTCCTTTTAAATCCTTTCGCATCTCCTCAAAGTTAGCCTTTCTCCAATCAAATATCAGGGTGGCTGGATGGCAGAAGTCAAAGAGTGCGATTAAAGGGGGGTGTTTCTGGTTGGCTGCATGTGACTAGTGGAGGCCTGCAAGGGTCAGTGTTGGGGTCGCTGCTCTCCACGTTGTATATTAATGATTTGGACCAGGGAATTGAAGGCATCTCGGCAAAGTTTGCGAATGATACGATAATAGGTGCAGGTAGTTTAGTGAAACACTGCAGAACGATTTGTATTGGTTGTGAAAGTGGGCAGTGAAGTGGTAGATGGAATAAAGTGTAGCAAAGTCTGGATTTTGATAGTAGGAATAAAGGCGAAGACTATTTTCTAAATGGGTTGACAATCCAGAAATCGGAGGTGCAAAGCGACCTGGTACAAGATTAATAAAAAGTTAATCTGCAAGGAGAATCGGTAGTAAAGAAAGCAAACTCAATTAATTCAAGAGGGTTTGTATACAAAAACAGGGATTTAATGTTGAGGCTCGATAAGGCTCTGATAAGTCCGCATTTGGAATTGTGGGTACCATATCTGAGGAGGGATGTGCTGGCTCTGGAGAGGGACAAGAGGAGGTTTACAAGATTGATCCCAGGAATGCGTAGGTTAACCGATGATTAGCGTTTGTTGCCACTGGAATTTCGCTGGAATTTAGAAGAATGAGGGGGCACCTCATTTAAGCATGCAGTATAGTGAAAGGCTGGGATAGTGTGGATATGGAGGATGTTTCCGCTAGTGGGGGTGTCCAGGAATGGAGGTCATAGATAGCCTCACAATTAAATGATGTTCATTTAGGAAGGAGATGAGGAGAACATAATTTAGTCACAGCGTGGTGAATCTGTGGAATTCTTTGCCACAGACGTCTGTGAAGGCCGGCAGTGGATTTTCTTAAGGCAAAGATGGATAGATTCTTGATAAGTACAGGTGTCAGAAGTAATGGGAAGAAATGTGGAAAATTGGGTTAGGATGCAGAGATAGATCAGCCATGATTGAACGGCGGAGTAGATTTGATGGGCCGAATGGCCTAATTGTACTATTTCTTATGACCTTATGACATTATGACCCACCTGGCCAGTCGATTAAGATACGGTTGCAGTTTTTCACAACCATTTTTACTACCTGCAAAACCACCCAGTTTTGTCTCACCCTCAAACTTGCTAATCTTGCCAAGTATTTTCTCATCCAAACCATTGATGTAGATTACGAAACAGTAACCGGCTCAGCACAGACCTGTGAGGCACACCACTAGTCACAAGAGCACCGAACCTGTGAGGCACACCACTAGTCACTGGTCACTGGTTCTTTCTTGCTCTCTCCCTAGTTGTGGTATTAATTTTGGATAATATCAATAGGCCAATCCGTACATTAAGCCTGCCGCAACATTTATTATGCCGTAAATTACCTGCCACTTATCTCAACTTCTTCCTTACATTTTGCCAACAACCTAAGATCATGCAATCTTTTACAATATATGAATCGTGCTGTGCTCGTGAAATTCGGCGGGTCGAGCGGCATTTGTCGAAAAACAAGTTCTGTCCACGCTTCGGGTCGAAAGGACGATTGTGGAGAAAGCATTTATGAAGAGAATAGGGTGTGTGCTGGAGAGGAGAGGAGTGATTAGGGGACCGAGATCGGGTAATGCAATTTAATTTCCAGTTTTGGTCAGATTCGTTTATTTTAGCTTGGTTTAGTTTCGTTTAGGTTAGGACAGGTTAGGTTAAGTTAGGTTAAGTTAGGTTAAGTTAGGTTAAGTTAGTTAAGTTAGGTTAGGTTAGGTTAGGTTATGTTATGTTGGGTCAGGTTAGGTTGTGAGGTTAGGTTAGGTTAGGTTAGGTTAGGTTAGGTTAGGTTAGGTTAGGTTAGGTTAGGTTAGGTTAGGTTATGTTAGCTTAGATGAGGTTAGTTTAGGTTAGATTAGTTTAGTTTAGTTTGATTTATTGTCACCGGGCCAAATAGGTGAGAGATACAGGTAGTGTTGGGAACTACGCGGGTGGACTGTTCGATGGAAACACAGAGGGACGGGTTTGACAGAATGAGCCAGTTAGAGAGAGATAGGGATGAATGAGGAGACATCTTCTGCTATATGATTAGAGTGAACACGGTGCTGGAATTTGCTAAGCAAGGAGGCCAGATGGGTGAGGTGAAGGACAGATGGAAGCAGAATATGATGGGTAGGGGCGCGGGGCGGGGGAGACTATCCTGAGGCTGGACACTGAGTGCTCTTAGTGCATGTTACCACGAGGGAAAAGCTTATGAGGTTGCAAGTTACATTGGAAATTGATTCAGAACAGGATGTTGCCTGGGTTTTATAAACATAATTTACATAACACTGGGTTGTGAAGGCCGTGACATTATCCGTGTGGTCAGTGGTGTGCCTGGATATCCAGTGACATTATTAATGCTGCCAGTGATGGGTCTGGAGAAGCAGTGGCAATATAGGTGTGGTATGTGATGGGTCTGAATAAGCAGTGACAATATCACTTCTGTCAGCGATGGGACTGAATAAGCTGTGACATTATCAGTGCTGCCAGGGATGGGTCTGGATAAGCTGTGACATTATCAGTGTGGTCAGTGATAGGTCGTGATAAGCAGTGACATTATCCGTGTGTTCATTGATGGGTTTTGTTAAGCAGTGAGATTATCAGTGCGGTCGGTGAGTGGTCTGGATGGGAGTCACTATTTTGCAATTCTGGCATTTCTCTTTTTCACTGTCGCTATCTCTGGTGGAGAGCAGTGGCAGCATTTTGGATGTTTCCACCAGCTGAATGACCCCATCGCCATGAGAGGTGGTGGTTGCTGTGAACATTCCATTGGTTTGTGGGCAATCATGCAGTCAAAATGCACCAGCTTGTTCTGATCCCATTTAATCTTATAGAGTTATACATCCTATAGAAATGACAGGCAGGTGGGCAGAGGAGGGAAGTAGCTGCTGGAGAGGGATGGAATTCAGTCCCTTGCGAGGAAAGACATAGGGACTGACGATGAAGACTCACTGTGGATTGAGTTGAGGAATGGTAAAGGCAAGAAGACACTAATTGGTGCCCGGGGATTGGCGTACTGCGCATGTTGTGCCATTGTTTAAAAAGGGTTCTAAGAGTAAACCTAGCAATTATAGACCTGTTAGTTTGACTTCCGTGGTGGGCAAATTAATGGAAAAGATACTTAGAGATAATATATATAAGCATCTGGATAAATAGGGTCTGATTAGGAAGAGTCAACATCGATTTGTGCCTGGAAGGTCATGTTTGACTAATCTTCTTGAATTTGTTGAAGAGGTTACTAGGGAAATTGATGGGGGAAAAGCAGTGGATGTTGTCTATATGGACTTTAGGAAGGCCTTTGACGAGGTTCTTCATGGAAGGTTGGTTAAGAAGGTTCAATTGTTTGGTATAAATGCAGGAGTAGCAAGATGGATTCAACAGTGGCTGAATGGGAGACGCCAGAGAGTAATGGTGGATGGCTGTTTGTCAGGTTGGAGGTAGGTGACTAGTGGGGTGCCTCATGGATCTGTGTTGGGTCCACTGTTTGTCATGTACATCAATGATCTGGATGATGGTGTAGTAAATTGGATTAGTAAGTATGCAGATGATACTAAGATAGGTGGTGTTGTGGATAAAGAAGTAGACTTCCAAAGTTTACAGAGAGATTTAGGCCATTTGGAAGAATGGGCTGAAAGATGGCAGGTGGAGTTTAATGCTGATAAGTGTGAGGTGCTACATCTTGGCAGGACAATTCAAAATAGGACGTACATGGTAAATGGTAGCGAATTGAGGAATGCAGTTGAACAGAGGGATCTAGGAATATCTGTGCATAGTTCCCTGAAGGTGGAATCTCATGTAGATAGGGTGGTAAAGAAAGCTTTTGGTATGCTAGCCTTTATAAATCAGAGCATTGAGTACATAAGTTGGGATGTAACGTTAAAATTGTACGATGCATTGGTGAGACCAATTCTGCAGTATGGTGTACAATTTTGGTCGCCCAATTATAGGAAGGATGTCAACAAAATAGAGAGAGTACAGCGGAGATTTACTAGAATGTTGCCTGGGTTTCAGCAACTAAGTTACAGAGAAAGGTTAAATAAGTTAGGTCTTTATTCTCTGGAGTGCAGAAGTTAAGGGGGGACTTGATAGAGGTCTTTAAAATGATGAGAGGGATAGACAGAGTTGACGTGGACAAGCTTTTTCCCATTGAGAGTAGGGAAGATTCAAACAAGAGGACATGACTTCAGAATTAAGGGACAGAAGTTTAGGGGGTAACATGAGGGGGAACTTCTTTACTCAGAGAGTGGTAGCTGTGTGGAATGAGCTTCCTGTGGAAGTGGTGGAGGCAGGTTCGATTTTATAATTTAAAAATAAATTGGATAGGTATATGGATGGGAAAGGAATGGAGGGTTGTGGTTGGAGTGCAGGTAGATGAGACTAGGGAAAAATAATTGTTCGACAATGACCTATAGGGCCGAGATGGCCTGTTTCCGTGCTGTAATTGTTATATGGTTATATGGTTAATTCTCAAGTCATGTCCTATTGTTTGATTCTTCCCTACTGTCAGTGGGAAAAGCTTACACACGTCACCTCTGTCTATCCCTCTCATCGTTTTAAAGACCTCTATCAAGTCCCCCCTTAACCCTCTGCGCTCCAAAGAATAAATACACATCGTGTTCAACCTTTCTCTATAACTTAGTTGCTGAAACCCAGGCAACATTCTAGTAAATCTCCTCTGTACTCTCTCTATTTTTTTGACATCCTTCCTATAATTAGGCGAACAAAATTGTACACCATACTCCAGAATTGGCCTCACCAATGCCTTGTACAATTTTAACATTACATCCCAACTTATATACTTAATGCTCTGATTTATAAAGGCCAGCACACCAAAAGCTTTCTTTACCACCGTATCTACATGAGATTCCACTTTCAGGAAACTGTGCACAGTTATTTCCAGATCCCTCTGTTCAACCGCATTCATTAATTCACTATCATTTTCCATGATTTGTCCTGCCAAGTAGCAGCTCGCACTTATCAGCATTAAACTCCATCTGCCATATTTCAGCCCACTCTTCCAAATGGCCTAAATCTCTCTGTAGACTTTGACAATCTAATTCATTATCCACAACACCAGCTATCTTAGTATCATCTGCACACTTACTAATCCAATTTACCACACCATCATCCAGTTCATTGATGTACATGACAAAAAACAGTGGGCCCAAAACAGATACGTGTGGCACCCCACTAGTCATCGGCCTCAAACCTGACAAACAGCCATCCACCATTACTCTCGGTAATCTCCCATTCAGCCACTGTTGAATCCATCTTGCTACTCCACCATTAATACCCAATAATTGAACCTTCTTAACCAGCCTTCCATGAGAAACCTTGTCAAAGGCCTTACTGAAGTCCATATATACAACATCCACTGATTTACCCTCATCAATTTCCCGAGTAACCTCTTAAAAATATTCAAGATTAGTCAAACATGACCTTCCAGGCACAAATCCAAGTTAACTGTTCCTAATCAGACGATGTTTATCCAGATGCTTAGATATATTATCTCTAAGTATCCTTTCCATTAATTTGTCAAACTAACAGGTCTATAATTGCTAGGTTTACTCTTAGAACCCTTTTAAACAATGGAACAACATACGCAGTACGCCAATCCTCCGGCACTATTCCCGTTTCTAATGACATTTGAAATATGTCTGTCATCGCCCCTGCTATTTCTACACTATCTTCCCTAAATGTACTAGATAATATCCTGTCTGGACCTGGAGACTTATCCACTTTTATATTTTTCAAAAGTGTCAGTACTTCCTCTTCTTTGAATCTCATAGTTTCTATAGCTACTCTACTTGTTTCCCTTATCTCACATGATTCAATATCATTCTCCTTGGTGAATACCGTAGAAAAGAAATTGTTCAATATCTCCCCCATCTCTTTCGGCTCTGCAGATAGCTGTCCACTCTGACTCTCTAATGGACCAATTGTATCCATCGTTATCCTTTTGCTATTAATATATCTGTAGAAACCCTTTGGATTTACTGGCACCTTACTTGCCAAAGCAACCTCAAGTCTTCTTTTAGTTTTTCGAATTTCTTTCTAAAGATTTTTTTTAACATTATTTATACTCCTCAAGCACCTTATTTACTCCATGCTGCCTATAATTGTTGTAGATCTTTCTTTTTCCGAACCAAGTATACAATTTCTCTTGAAAACCATGGCTCTTTCCAATTTTTCCTATTTCCTTTGAACCGAACAGGGACATAAAGATTCTGTAATCTTAAAATGTCACATGTAAATGTCCTCCATTTCTCTTCCACATCTTTCCCATAAAACAAAATGTCCCAATTCACTCCTTTTAAATCCTTTCGCATCTCCTCAAAGTTAGCCTTTCTCCAATCAAATATCAGGGTGGCTGGATGGCAGAAGTCAAAGAGTGCGATTAAATGGGGGGTGTTTCTGGTTGGCTGCATGTGACTAGTGGAGGCCTGCAAGGGTCAGTGTTGGGGTCGCTGCTCTCCACGTTGTATATAAATGATTTGGACCAGGGAATTGAAGGCATCTCGGCAAAGTTTGCGAATGATACGAAAATAGGTGCAGGTAGTTTAGTGAAACACTGCAGAAGGATTTGTATTGGTTGTGAAAGTGGGCAGTGAAGTGGTAGATGGAATAAAGTGTAGCAAAGTCTGGATTTTGATAGTAGGAATAAAGGCGAAGACTATTTTCTAAATGGGTTGACAATCCAGAAATCGGAGGTGCAAAGCGACCTGGTACAAGATTAATAAAAAGTTAATCTGCAAGGAGAATCGGTAGTAAAGAAAGCAAACTCAATTAATTCAAGAGGGTTTGTATACAAAAACAGGGATTTAATGTTGAGGCTCGATAAGGCTCTGATAAGTCCGCATTTGGAATTGTGGGTACCATATCTGAGGAGGGATGTGCTGGCTCTGGAGAGGGACAAGAGGAGGTTTACAAGATTGATCCCAGGAATGCGTAGGTTAACCGATGATTAGCGTTTGTTGCCACTGGAATTTCGCTGGAATTTAGAAGAATGAGGGGGCACCTCATTTAAGCATGCAGTATAGTGAAAGGCTGGGATAGTGTGGATATGGAGGATGTTTCCGCTAGTGGGGGTGTCCAGGAATGGAGGTCATAGATAGCCTCACAATTAAATGATGTTCATTTAGGAAGGAGATGAGGAGAACATAATTTAGTCACAGCGTGGTGAATCTGTGGAATTCTTTGCCACAGACGTCTGTGAAGGCCGGCAGTGGATTTTCTTAAGGCAAAGATGGATAGATTCTTGATAAGTACAGGTGTCAGAAGTAATGGGAAGAAATGTGGAAAATTGGGTTAGGATGCAGAGATAGATCAGCCATGATTGAACGGCGGAGTAGATTTGATGGGCCGAATGGCCTAATTGTACTATTTCTTATGACCTTATGACATTATGACCCACCTGGCCAGTCGATTAAGATACGGTTGCAGTTTTTCACAACCATTTTTACTACCTGCAAAACCACCCAGTTTTGTCTCACCCTCAAACTTGCTAATCTTGCCAAGTATTTTCTCATCCAAACCATTGATGTAGATTACGAAACAGTAACCGGCCCAGCACAGACCTGTGAGGCACACCACTAGTCACAAGAGCACCGAACCTGTGAGGCACACCACTAGTCACTGGTCACTGGTTCTTTCTTGCTCTCTCCCTAGTTGTGGTATTAATTTTGGATAATATCAATAGGCCAATCCGTACATTAAGCCTGCCGCAACATTTATTATGCCGTAAATTACCTGCCACTTATCTCAACTTCTTCCTTACATTTTGCCAACAACCTAAGATCATGCAATCTTTTACAATATATGAATCGTGCTGTGCTCGTGAAATTCGGCGGGTCGAGCGGCATTTGTCGAAAAACAAGTTCTGTCCACGCTTCGGGTCGAAAGGACGATTGTGGAGAAAGCATTTATGAAGAGAATAGGGTGTGTGCTGGAGAGGAGAGGAGTGATTAGGGGACCGAGATCGGGTAATGCAATTTAATTTCCAGTTTTGGTCAGATTCGTTTATTTTAGCTTGGTTTAGTTTCGTTTAGGTTAGGACAGGTTAGGTTAAGTTAGGTTAAGTTAGGTTAAGTTAGGTTAAGTTAGGTTAAGTTAGGTTAGGTTAGGTTATGTTATGTTGGGTCAGGTTAGGTTAGGTTAGGTTAGGTTAGGTTAGGTTAGGTTAGGTTAGGTTAGGTTAGGTTAGGTTAGGTTAGGTTAGGTTAGGTTAGGTTAGGTTATGTTAGCTTAGATGAGGTTAGTTTAGGTTAGATTAGTTTAGTTTAGTTTGATTTATTGTCACCGGGCCAAATAGGTGAGAGATACAGGTAGTGTTGGGAACTACGCGGGTGGACTGTTCGATGGAAACACAGAGGGACGGGTTTGACAGAATGAGCCAGTTAGAGAGAGATAGGGATGAATGAGGAGACATCTTCTGCTATATGATTAGAGTGAACACGGTGCTGGAATTTGCTAAGCAAGGAGGCCAGATGGGTGAGGTGAAGGACAGATGGAAGCAGAATATGATGGGTAGGGGCGCGGGGCGGGGGAGACTATCCTGAGGCTGGACACTGAGTGCTCTTAGTGCATGTTACCACGAGGGAAAAGCTTATGAGGTTGCAAGTTACATTGGAAATTGATTCAGAACAGGATGTTGCCTGGGTTTTATAAACATAATTTACATAACACTGGGTTGTGAAGGCCGTGACATTATCCGTGTGGTCAGTGGTGTGCCTGGATATCCAGTGACATTATTAATGCTGCCAGTGATGGGTCTGGAGAAGCAGTGGCAATATAGGTGTGGTATGTGATGGGTCTGAATAAGCAGTGACAATATCACTTCTGTCAGCGATGGGACTGAATAAGCTGTGACATTATCAGTGCTGCCAGGGATGGGTCTGGATAAGCTGTGACATTATCAGTGTGGTCAGTGATAGGTCGTGATAAGCAGTGACATTATCCGTGTGTTCATTGATGGGTTTTGTTAAGCAGTGAGATTATCAGTGCGGTCGGTGAGTGGTCTGGATGGGAGTCACTATTTTGCAATTCTGGCATTTCTCTTTTTCACTGTCGCTATCTCTGGTGGAGAGCAGTGGCAGCATTTTGGATGTTTCCACCAGCTGAATGACCCCATCGCCATGAGAGGTGGTGGTTGCTGTGAACATTCCATTGGTTTGTGGGCAATCATGCAGTCAAAATGCACCAGCTTGTTCTGATCCCATTTAATCTTATAGAGTTATACATCCTATAGAAATGACAGGCAGGTGGGCAGAGGAGGGAAGTAGCTGCTGGAGAGGGATGGAATTCAGTCCCTTGCGAGGAAAGACATAGGGACTGACGATGAAGACTCACTGTGGATTGAGTTGAGGAATGGTAAAGGCAAGAAGACACTAATTGGTGTTATTTACAGACCCCCAAATAGTAGCCCGGATGTAGGATGTGAGTTGCAGCAGGAGTTAAAACTGACATGTAACAAAGGTAATGCCACTGTGGTGATGGGAGATTTCAATATGCAGGTAGACTGGGAAAATCAGGTTGGTTGAGGACCCTAAGAAAGAGAGTTTGTAGAATGCCTCTGAGATGGATTCTTGGAACAGCATGTATTGGAGCCGACCAGAGAAAAGGCAATTCTGGATTTAGTGTTGTCCAATGAACCAGATATGATAAGAGAACTCGAGGTAAACGAACCCCTTGGAGGTAGTGATCATAATATGATTAGTTTTCATCTGCAATTTGGGAAGGAGAAAGTTAAATCGGAAGTTGCAGTGATGCAGTTGAACAAAGGGGTCTATAACGGCATGAGAGGGGAGCTGGCCAAAGTAGACTGGAAACAGATCCGAGCAGGAATGACGGTGCAACAGGAATGGCAGGAATTTCTGGGCATAATCCACGAGACGCAGGATCATTTCATTCCAAAAACGAAGACAGATTCTAAGGGGAGGAGGAGGCAACCATGGCTGACAACATAAGTTAGGGATAGAATAAAATTAAAGGAAAATATGTATAACACAGCAAAGAGTAGCCGGAAGGCAGATGATTGGAAAACGTTCATAGGACAACAGAAGGAAACAAAACGGGCTATACGGGCTGAAAAGATGAAGTGCGAGGGGAAGCTGACCAGCAGCAAAAGAAGGACAGTAAAAGCTTATTTCGATATGTTAACGGAAAAAGAATAGCAAAGTCAAATGTGGGTATCTTGAAGGCAGACACGGGTGAAATTATTATGGGCAACAAGGAAATGCCAGACGAGTTGAATAGGTACTTCGGATATGTCTTCACTAAGGAAGACACAAACACTCTCCCAGATGTACTGGAGGACATATGATCTAGGGGGTAGAGGAACTGAAAGAAATTTTCATTAGGCGACAAATAGTATTTGGTAGGCTAATGGGACTGAAGGATGATAAATCCCCTGTGCCTGATGGGTCTGCATCCCAGGGTCGTCATGGAGGTGGCTCTGGAAATAGTGGACGCATTCGTGTTCATTTTCCAATGTTCAATAGATTCAGGACCAGTTCTTGTGGATTGTAAGATAGCTCATGTTATCCCACTTTTCAAGAAACGAGCAGGAGAGAAAACGGGGATTTACATAACAGTTAGCCTGATTTGGTGGTGGTAAAGATGCTGGAGTCAATTATTAAAGAGGTAATAATGGGGCATTTGGATAGCAGTACAAGTATTAGTTCAAGTCAACATGGATTTATGAAAGGGAAATCATGCTTGACTAATCTTCTGGATTTTTTTGAGGATGTGACAAGTAAAATGGATGCAGGGGTGTCAGTGGATGTAGTGTATCTAGGCGTTCAGAAAGCAGTTGATAAGGTCGCGAACGGGAGGCTGGTGACTAAAATTAGAGCACATGGCATTGGGGGTACGGTGTTGACATGGATAGACAATTGTTTGGCAGACCGGAAGCAAAGAGTAGGAGTGAAAGGGTCATTTTCAGAATGGCAGGCAGTGGCCAGTGGAGTGCCGCAATGCTCGGTGTTGGGGCCGCAACTGTTTACCATAAATATTAATGGTTTTGAGGAAGGAATTTGGAGCAACAATTGGGTGGCAAAAACAGGAAAGCAGACTATTATCTAAATGGTGGCCGACTAGGAAAAGGGGAGATGCAGCGAGAAGCTGGCTGTCATGGTGCACCAGTCATTGAAAGTAGGCATGCAGGTGCAGCAGGCAGTGAAGAAAGCGAATGGTATGTTAGCTTTCATAGCAAAAGGATTTGAGTATAGGAGCAGGGAGGTTCTACTGCAGTTGTACAGGGCTCTGGTGAGACCGCATCTGGGGTCTTGTGTACAGTTTTGGTCTCCTAATTTGAGGAAGGACATCCTTGTGATTGAGGCAGTGAAGCGTAGGTTCACGTGATTGATCCTTGGGATGGCGGGACTGTCATGTGAGGAAAGATTGAAAAGACTGGGCGTGTATTCACTGGAGTTTAAAAGGATGAGGTCCTATATAACATATAAAATTATAAAAGGACTGGGCAAGCTTGATGCAGGAAACGTGTTCTCAATGTTGGGCGAGTCCAGAACCAGGATCCACAGTCTTATAGTAAAGGGGAGGTCATTTAAGACTGATGTGAGAAAACACGTTTTCACCCAGAGAGTTGTGAAATTATGGAATTCCCTGCCACAGAGGGCAGTGGAGGCCAAATCACTGTGTGGATTTAAGAGCTAGCTAGATAGAGCTCTCGGGGCTAGTGGAGTCAAGGGATATGGGGAGAAGGCAGGCAATGATAGGGGACGATCAGCCATGGTCACAATGAATGGCGGTGCTGGCTCGAAGGGCCGAATGACCACCTCCTGCACCTATTTTCTATGTTTCTATGACATGTGTTTTACAATTAGATTTAAAATGGATAACAAGCCTTTGTTTTACATTAATGCAGGTGTTGAAAACTAACTGGCTCATGCGGGTTCAGTATATGCAATTAATCTCAGCGGTAAAGGGCACGGATTCCATCTTGATGCACTATTAGCCTTGGTAAACACGGCATGGCCAGATGCGTTAATTTGTTATGTTTGTCAATTGACAGCGGTCTGAAATAGTAATTGTCTCTCTGCGGTATATAATGGGGAACAAAAATCAAACGTAGATTCAGATCTGAGAAAGGATGGTGTTGAGTACCTCTGTTGTGCCTTTCGCCCAGTGGGAAATATTAGCGCCAGTCGGTGAACACAAACTGTGGCTCTGTTGAAATTGCAGTTCGTTTTGCAATGTGCGATTTCAGACCAGTCGACAGGTAGATGTTAATTTAAACCCACAGAGAAGACAGTAATGTCAGTGTGAGATTAACTGAGCAAATCCATCTGGGCTGTCCACACAGAGGATCAGGGAGAGCTCTCGGTCACACTCGGTCCATATTCTGTGCCTATTTATCAATTTATTTACGAGAGTATTTCCCTCCTCCTGCTGTTTATATCTGGTAACCATAGAAACTTATCAGGGACATGCAATTATCTTATTTATCTGCTTAATCTAAAGTTGTGAGCGAAGTCGACACCCGTTGATGTTTAATTTATTGGATTTCGAGACAAGAGTTTACGAAAAAGCCATCAGTTGACATGACGTTTAGAAACAATGTGTATATGTCAGTGGCGAACCTGACGCACATTTCAGTAACACGTTGTTGTGTTTGGAGGGGGAGGGATAGTACATTTGAGATCAGTGACGCTTATTTCGGACTGTTGCGATAGAGATTAACGATGTGCGCATGTCGTTAGTGATACCACCATATTATACAGTACCGGCACTGCTGTGCAGACAGTGCTATGTGTTTACAACTGGGTGAGGCTGGTGACAGAGATCATCAGACATAACATAATTCGTGTTTGTAGTGGTGTAGAAAAGGGTACAGCACCAAAACCTGACCTTCAACCCGACAGTCCATAACGACCGAGATGCAAATCTATGTTAATCTCAGTTCCATGTATTTACCCATATCCCCCATTCCAACAAGAGCCACGCAGCTGCTCAGATGCGTTTTAAGTCATACGATTATATCTGCTCCCATCTCATCCTGTGGACATATTGCACATCCTTTTATTGTGAAAAAACTGTTGCATAGAATTCCCTGAAAACTTTCCCTCTCTGTTAAATGTATCATCTCTGCGTTAAGTCTACCACACCCTGCTAAATAACTGTGACCATATACTCTATCTATAATTGGCATAATTGTATAACCCTCAGTGAGTTCACCCTCTGAATATTGCATTCCGGTATGTCTACGAATGAACCACACTATCTAAATCTTTCTTCTCCATGTACAGGTCTAAATGTATTTGAAATGTACCTGTACCAACTGGAGAATTACTTTCTCCAGCAATTCGTTCTTTCTATCCACCTGCTTCTATGTGGAAAAAACTGCTCATACCAAAGTGTCACAAACTGAGGATACTCCAGCCGCTTATTTATTGTGCAGACCCAGCAGAAACACCCATCATTCCGCGGGATGGGTGGGGAAGGCGGGGAGAGAGAGAAAAGTGAATCGTGCGAGGTGTAACTCTGAAAATAAACAGGTGCAACAGGTGCTGCTGAAGTGGCGCAATCGCAGTGGGTAAAGTCTTCCTCAGATTCTGGTCCCAATGACACCCGAAGGGCACACAGGGAGGACCAGTCTCTAGTAGCTGGTCAATCACTTTGGGCTTTGGGGGGGGGGGGGGGGGGGGGGGGGGGTAGCATAGCAGAGATAACTTGGATTGCATGTAAATATTTCCTTAGCCTGGTGTCACACGATGATAGAGAGTGTTGAAGAGCAGAAGATCTTTCACTGCAGGTTCATAGTTCCCTGAAAGTGGCGTCACGGGTAGACAGGGAGTGTTGTAGGGCAGATGGATTTAGAAGTGTGGGCATACATTCCATGAAAATGGCTTCACAGGCAGATCGGGTTGCCAAAATACTTTTAAACGTTAGCCATCAACATTCAGAGATTTTAGTAACGTGATTGGGAGGTAATGATTCGATTATAGAAGAGGTGACATTTCGTGGATTGTGTTCAGTTTTGGGCACCATTTTACAGCAAAGATGTGGTCAAGCTGGAATGGGTGCAGAGAAGGTTTACGAGGACATTGCCAGAAATCGAGGGGCCTAAGTTACAGGAAGAGGCTGAGCAGGCTGGGAATCTATTCCTCAGAACGCAACAGGATGAGGGGTGATCTTATAGAGATGTGTAAAATCATGAGAGGAAAAGGTTAGGTAGACGCAGAGGATCTCTTGCCTAGAGAATGTGAGCCGACAACCAGGGGACAGGAGTTAAAGTGCAGCGGGTAAGCTTTAATAGGAACCTGACTGGGTAACTATTGTACCCAAAGTGTTCCGGTGGTATGGGGGAGCTGCAAAAGGAGGTTGTTGAGACAGGAACAAATAAATATCTGGTACTGGTACGTGGATAGGACATGTAATAGAGGTAAACGGGCCAAACACAGGCAGGTGGGACTAGTGTAGATGGGGAATGTTGGTTGGAGTGGGCGAGTAGGTCCGAAGAGCCTGTTTTCGTGCTGCATGGCACTATGGCTCGACGACCACATGAGATGGGACAGTGGTCTCTGTGGGACGGACATACCAGACGGACCAGTCACAAATGAACGATTGGACAAATATACTGGGTATGGTCATGACAGACATGACATGTTCAAGAAGCAGATCTGAACTGCGGAGGGAGAAGTCGATATTGCGATAAGTCCCAGGGCGGGCTTTACCACAGACTGGATCCCACTGTGGTGGGAGAAGGGGAGGTTTGGTCCCAGGGCGGAGTTCACCATAGACAGATCGGTGATACGGAGGAGGCTGGGACATTTAATCCCACGGCGGAGTTTACCCCAGCACTGCTGAGGGAGCCGGGACGAATGGTATCATGGGACAGATCTTGCTGTGACGGGCTGGACGTCCCGGAGAGGGGCCGTCGTTGCTATAATGCGCCCGGGACTGACGCCTGGAAGACCCGGCGGTGAATGCCAGGATTCGGAGCCCTGAGCGGAGAGACTGTGGCCGCCTCTGGGATGCGCTCAGGGTGCGGATATATTAATGAGCCGAAGCAATGAGGTGAACGGATGTGTCACCGCGCTCTTCACCTGCTCCCTGAACTTTGACTGAGTTGCCGCGTAAATAAATGTGTTTGTGCAGCAGCTGAGATTCCTCAGTAAATACCCGACGTCGTGAAAGATATATTCAGAATCATTCATAGCAGTTCCAATTCCAGTGATCTGATAATAGACGAAGTTTACAACAGTCGTCAGCCACAGGAGGATGAAGCTGGCGGAGATGGTGAAGAGTAAAACCATAGACCTTCTCCTGCTCTCCATCTCAGGGTCACTGCGGTTCTCTCCCTTGTTCTGACCCCGCAGCCCCTGACGGACCCGACTGGCCACCAAAATGTGCCGGACTGTCAGTGCGTTTAGCAACAGGATTACAGCGAAAGGGAGGAGCGGAGTTAAAATCTTGTCGAACCAATCAAATGCCACCCACCCGGGGTCAGTGAAATAACTGTCATTCAGGTCACAGAACCACGAGACGTTGTCGATGATTGTCCAGGGTTTTATTGTGAAGCAGCGGGGAACGTTTTTCAGACAGAGCAGAACGCCTACTGCTGTGAGAACCGCAGCCGCAGTTTTCCCAGTGCAATATTTTGTTTTCAGCTTCTGGCAGCAAATGGCGACAAACCGATCAAAGGTGAAAGTGACAGTGAACCACACAGAACAGTCTGTAGCTGCAAACGTCAGTACAAAGATAACACTGCACACAGGGGTGATGGACAGGAAACTCCGATAAAAGTAATGTAATCGGAGCTGATATAAAATGACCGCCATGATCGCGACCAGTAGGTCGGCCGCTGCCATGGCCACGAGATAGCGAGTGGTGCAGATGGAGAGGCCACACTTTCCACGGGACAGGATCACGATCGCCACTAAATTCACTGCGGAAAGGGAAATAAACAGACACTGGGCATTACTGCATACGTTCTCCGGGTCTGAACTCTGGCTCCACTTTCAGGGGTTATGGAATCGGTGAATGACTGCAAATTTAACAATCAGTCAGAAAAAGGGTTTCGGCCCGAAACGTCACCTATTTCTTTCGCTCCATAGATGCTGCTGCACCCGCTGAGTTTATCCAACAATGTTGTGTACCTGCAAATTTAACAATGTCGGACACGGCTCCGACGGTGCGCGACCTACCTGCTTCAGGGAAGAAGAGATAAGGTGACGGACGTGGTAAACGGTTTGGAGGGAACGAGCAGCAAACAGCTACAATAGGCGGAATGGTACTTTCTGTAGTTAAGCCTGCTCACAGTCTCCAATGGGGCCGGTTTCACAGAATAAACCGTGACCGGCCGCGGTTAACTAGGGCTGAGGGAACTCGGTATCTGATGGGGACAAGGGGGGTTCCAGACGGATGGCAGGGACAACGTAGAATCCGGCTTCAGAGTGGCTCCGTTAATGGATTCATTCCACATTGTCCCAGTTCGGTAACAACTCGGGCCGGCCGTTCCACGGCCACTTGTTCCGGAGATCGATCCAATTATTGACTAACAGGCTGTGGAATCCGACTGTGACAGAGTTCACGGGAGCGGGTGTTCGCCCTAATCACTAAATCAGACACAGTGAGCATCACAATGCAAACCCCTCCTAGTCACATCGTCCCAGAGAGCTGTCTGCCGCGAGCACTGGGACAACGCTGAGCAAGGTCCCACTAAAGGGAAGAAGAACATTCTAGTGGGTCCCGGCAGTGAGAGAAAAAAAATGTTATCTTCGGCTGTCTGAAATAAGGAAAATCACAGCGTTCATTTAAAAATATTTAATTAAGATTGATTCGCTTCACATATTCTTGTTCATCGATCATCAGTTGGGGAGCTTGTAATGTGATTAGAAACAGGTCAACATCTGTTAGCTCACGGAGTGGTAACATTTGAATTGTTCGGCGAACTTACCAGGAACTCCAACGACAGCAATGACTACATATAAGATTTTCTCCACGGTGTCATACTCCAATAGTTTTTCCCCCATTTTCTCTGGCCAGCGACCTGTCTCCGCGAGTGACCGGGAATCTCTGCAAATGAAATGCAAGGGCAGAACATTTCCAGCGCTTTTATACCATTTTCCGTACACTGGGACTGTAAATTTTCAACAGAGTTTAAAAATAGAGATTTGGAAATTATTCGCAAACATATGACATCAGCCAAGTGAAATCCCCCGCCGAGACCGGTTGTGATTTATTCAGGGAATTGATTGAGAAACTCGAAAGACTGGGAATTGTGACGACACTGAAGGATGGAGCGACATTGTTCCAACAAAGGGGTTATTGTAGGTGAAGGTTGAGGACCCACGATCCTGTTTATATCAACGGGACGATGGTGGAGAGGGTCAATAAGCTCAAATTCCTGGGCGTGCATATATCGGAAGATCTTTCCTGGACCCAGCATACCGATGCAATCGTATAGAAGGCACATCAGCGACTCTACTTCCTGAAATTACGGAGATTCGGCATGGCGTAGAGGATTTATCCTGAACTTCTACATGTGCACGGCTGCGAGCATTCTGACTGGTTGCATCGTGGCCTGGTTCGGCAACTTGAACTTCCAGGAGCGAAAAAGACGACAAGAAGTTGTGATCACTGCCCAGCCCATCACCGGTTTTGACTTCCCACCGTCGAAGGGATCTGTCGTAGTCGCTGCCTCAAAAAGGCAGCCAGAATCATCTAGAACCCTCACCATCCTGGCCACACAATTATGTCACTATTGCCACCAGGACAGCTCAGCCCGCTGTTGTTCACACTGCTCACACATGACTGTGCTGCTAGATTCAGGGACAACATAATTATAAAATTCGCAGATGACACCACAGTGGTAGGACTCATCAGTGGAGAGGATGAATCAATGTACAGGGAGGAAGTGAAACAACTGGTGGACTGGTGAGGCAACAACAATTTACAATTAAATGTATACAAAACAAAGGAGATGATTGTCGACTTCAGGAGGTCGCAGCCCAAACACACGCCCGTCAACATCAGTGGCACCACGGTGGAGAGAGTGGAGAGCATAAAGTTCCTCGGAGTGCAAATCACAGACAGTCTCACCTGGTCCAGGAACATCACTGGGATTGTCAAACGGGCCCATCAGCGACTGCACTACCTGAGCAAACTCAAACAGGTCTAACTTCCCACCAACACCCTCAGGACTTTTTACAGGGGCGCGATGGAGTCTGTACTCACGTACTGCATGAACACGTGGTACTTCAACTACAACTGCTCAGACAGGAAGTCACTACAGTGGGTAGTGAGGGGAGCAGAGAGGATCATTGGCGTCTCGCTATCCTCGCTACAAGAACTGTTCCAGAGCCGCTGCCTGAAAAAAAGCACTGAGCATAGCAAACGACAGACTGCACCCACTCCACACACATCTAGATCTCCTGCCATCAGGAAAGAGATATCGCAGCATTAAAGCCCGGACAACCAGACTGCTAAACAGATTCCTTCCACAGGCTGTGGGGCTGCTAAACAGTCAATCCACCTGATTCTGCTGCTTTTGCACTGACAATGTAATAACTGACATTGAGTAATAACTCTGTCACTGGCTCAGGCCACTTAAATCAGCTGCCCTGGATATTTTATGCCTGTTTTTTTGTTTACTTGTATTTTAATGTTGCTTTTTTACCTGCACTTTTTTAAAATCTATTCGTACTGTTTTTATCAGGAACTGGATTGTTTTTTATATATGCGCGAAATGTTTAAGTTTTTATGTGCGATGCTCCGGTATTCCCTGGGAAACGTCTTCTCATTTTGCACTGTACAATTGTTGCTTTGCATGATGACAATAAAAGGATGATAATGATAACGAATGTACAGGAGCCTGCAGACTGTAATGACCAGGTTCAGGAACAGCTCCTTCCCCACAGACATCACGCAATTAAACGCAACGAATAAGCTATGAGCTTTGAACTGCAAAATACTATATTATTATTTGTTATTTGAACTATATTTGTTATTTATTGAACGTTTTCTTTCCCCCCAATAATAATAATAATAATAATAATAATAATAATAATAATAATAATAATAATAATAATAATAATAATAATAATAATAATGCATTTTGTTTATGGGCGCCTATCAGAACACTCAAGGCCACCTTGCAGTTAAAACAAGCAAATCACAAATATATAAATAAAATTAAACAAAAACAACATATCCATGAATTTGAGAGAAAGTGGATTTACGTGGGATAGGCCAGTCTGAATAGGTGAGTTTTGAGGAAGGTTTTAAAGGTAGGGAGAGATTCTATAGTACGGATGGGTAGTGGGAGAAACTTCCGGAGGCGAGAGGCAGAATGGCTGAAGGCTCTGAACTCCATCGTGGACAGGCGGGAAGATGGAGTGGAGAGCAGGGAGGAAGAAGAGGATCGGAGAGTTCGGGATGTCGTGTAATGTGTAATGTCCCTGTCCCACTTAGAAAACCTGAACAGAAACGTCTGGAGACTTTGCGCCGTACCCAAAGTATCCGTGGGGTTCCCGGAGGCTGCAGGCTGTGGAAGCAGGCAGGGCGTCTGAGAAAAACCTCCGGGAACATCCGGGAACCGCACGGAAACCTGGGGTGGGGCGCAAAGTCTCCAGAGGTTTCCGTTCAGGTTTCCTAAGGCTGGAGGAGTTCAGAGAGGTATGGAGGAACGAGGCTGTGGAGGGCTTTGAAAGAAAGGGAGAGTATGCAGGCAGGTGGGACTAAGGGGAAAAAAATGTGTTCGGCTTGGACACGTAGGGCCGAGATGGCCTGTTTCCGTGCTGTAATTGTTATATGGTTATATGGTTATATGGTTAATCAATGCGGTATTGCACAGGGAGCCAGTGCAGGTGTTTGAGGATGGGAGTAATGTGTCCGGTGGATGGGATTCTGGTGATAATGCGGGCAGATGAGTTCTGGACGAAATGGAGTTCATGAATGGACTTGTGGGTAACAAGGGATGAGAGAGTTACAATCACAATACGGGAGGTGACGAGGGCGTGGACGAGAGTACCAGTGCTGTTAGGTGTGAGTGATGGACGAAGACGGTGTGAGATTATTGATGTGTTTTTCAAAAGAAAGTGTGCTATCGAGGATGACACACAGACTTTTGAACTGAGGGGAAGGAGGGACTAACGAATTGTCAATGTTGAGTGAGAAATTTGGACATTTTGTTAGGGTGGATTTGGAGCCAACAAGGAAAATTTCAGGAGTATTGTCACTGTTGTTTTTTAGGAAGTTGTGAGCAAACCAGGTTTCAATTTCCACGAAGCAGTCAGACAGTGAAGAGGGAGAAAGCATGGAAGTGGGTTTGGTGGACAGGGAGAGCTGGGTGTCATCTGCGTAGCAGTGAAATTGAATGTTGTATTCCCCGAAAATAAAACCAAGGGGAAGTAAATAAATTATAAAAAGGAGGGACCCTTGGACTGGGCTGGTGACTGGGGAGGGCTGCGTTTGGACATTTTTAAGTTGTATAAACTGATTGCGGCCGGAGAGGTATGATGTGAACCAGGTGAGTGATGTGTTGATGATACAAATAGAGGCTAGATGGTCGAGGAGGATGTTATGAGAGATGGTGTCGAAGGCAGCAGTCAAATCAAGGAGGATGGGTATGGTAAGAAAACCGGAGTCGGCAGCCATCAGCAGGCTGTTTGTGGCCTTGACTAATACTGTCTCTTTGCTAAGGAGAGGGCGAAAACCAGATTGCAATTGTTCTTAGAGGTTATTGTTGATGAGATGATTGTGAACCTGTGTAGCAACCATTTTTTTCTAGTATTTTAGAGATAAATGGCAAATTGGAGATTGGTCGGAAATTATTTAGATTGTTGGGATTTGCACCGAGTTTCTTATGTACTGGAGTTATTGCAGCGGTTTTGAGAGAGGAACGAACATGAGCAGAGATAACGGAGGAGTGGATGATGGTAGTTATGGAAGAGAAAAGGGAAAGCAGAAAGTATTTGACAGCGGGTGGGGAGGGGTCGAGCTGGGAGGTGGATGATTTGGATTTTCGGATCAGATCAGATATTTCAGTAAAAGATGGGAGTTGAAAACTAGATAATAAAGACATGGGTCGTCAGAAGAAGGTGGATGGAGTGCACTATTAACCGTATTAGATAAAGAGGGGAGCTGTCTGTGAATGTTTTCAATTTTGGGTTTGAAAAAGGACGTACAACGATTACATTGAGAGGTTGAGTAAACGTTGGGGTGGAGGAGAATAACGTGATCGTGTCATATATATCATCAGAATCAGAATCAGAATCAGAATCAGAATCACACTTTATTCGCCAAGTGTGTTTTGCAAATACGTTTTGGCCCTGCGTCGGAAGGATGTCAGGTCACCCGCGCCGGGTGATCGAACCTCGCGTCGGGTCTGGTCGACCCTTGGTGCGCCCGACTCTGCCTCCCCGATTCTTCGAGCCCTTGGTGTTGATTCCGCGGTTGTCGCTGTGGGAGCGATCACAGACAAGGCATCAGCTCCGGTGTTAAATGCACGCCCCGCGGTGGGATTCACGACTGTCCGAGGAGGCTTCCAGCACTATCGATGTCTGGCCGCAGAGCCCGGAGAATGTGATCCGAAAATTTATCACTTTTCCGGGAAGGTAAGAACCTGAAAAAAGTTTTCCCCGATCCCCTTCCCACTTCCCTCACTTAAAACAAAGAGAAGAACATTAAAACAAAAACTTTTAACAAACTAAAAAATAACAAAAAGAGTGAAAAGACGAACAGACTGCCGGCAGAGCAGCCATCGCTCCGGCGCCCCTGGTGGTCAATGTTTACATATTCACATATGCTGTTGTGCTTCAGTTGTGAATATGTGGAGTTAGAATTTCATTGTCCCGTCCGGGCCATATGGCAATAAAACATGTTTGTCTCTTGTCTTGTCTCCATCAGTTCCAACTCTCCACCTCATGTTGCCTATCTGATATCCTTCAATCCGCTTCACTGAGCAAGACAATTCCACATTTCAGGGACCCTCTCTGGGATTCTGCTGCCCAGTTTGATGGTGGGCTGAGCGACCTTTGCCCACAGGTTGAGGAATTAATTCAACTAATATGATGGCGGCTCAACTGACTGTGACCTCAATTCCACACGACCGGTGACCCCAGTAACCATTCACTCCTTGCTTGACTGGAATGTATCTGACTTTGCTCTGGGCCAATAACGTTCTCTGCCTTAATCACTTCTGAGAAGGAGCTTCTCAAAGTGTCAGGGCACTCAGAGAATAGAAAGTTTACCTCCTCAGAATTGCAGGGCTCGAAATTAGCAGTTGCTAGGGTGCCAATGGCATCTTATAGTCCCGCTGGGCAACCTAAAAGTCATGCATGTCAACCGGGACACCCACCTGCCATTCGGGGCTCCGCTCGGCGCTAGCTCTCGGGTCTCCGCTCGGCGCTAGCTCTTGGTTCTCCGCTCCCCCTCCTCAACCCCCCCCCCCCCCCCCCCCCCCTTCACTCCCACTCCGCCTTCACTCCCACTCCGCCCCCACTCCCCGTACTCGGGGTCTGAAGCGCCGAGTATGCGAGCGCATGTAGCTCAGAAATATCCAGAAAGTTCTGCAGAAGCCCGCCCGCCGCGGCCTTGCTCGGGGCCCACGCCCGTCCACATTCTCGCTCGGGTCCGCCGCCTGGTGGGAAGGCTGCTGCCGCCGCCCAAGCCTGGTTCGACGGCCGCCCGCCGCGGCCTTGCTCGGGGTCCTCAGGTCGATCCCCTCCCGTGGCCCCGCTCGATTCCATGTCTGCCGCCCAGCGCTTAATGGCGAGGCTCCTGTCTGGAGCTGGAGAGAGGGCCACACCTCTCTCCCCCTCTCCTCCCTCCTCCCTTCCCCACCCCTCTCTCCTCCCACTCTCCATCTACCTCTCCTCACCCCTCTACCTATCATCTCCCTCCTCCTCCCACTCCAACCCTCTCTCCCCATCCCCTTCCCTCTCCCCACCCCCTTCTTCTCCCACACACCTTTCCCTCTCTCCCACAACCCCTCCCCCCGTCCCTCCACACTCTTCCCCCTCTCTCCCCACCCCAACTCACTCCTCCCCCTCACCCACACCTCACCCCTCCCCATCTCCTCCCCTCGCCCCACCCCGTTCTCCTGTCCCTCCCCAATCTCTCCCCTTTTCCTCCTCCCTCTCCGCTCCCTCCCATTTTCTCTCCCACCACGTCTCCCTCCCCACCTCCCCCTACCTGTGTGTTTGCGGGGTGTTTAGTGTGAGTGTGATGCCACAGACCCCCCCCCCCGCAAACGCGCAACGCGTCTGCACTTGGTCTACTGTATATATAAATGTGTGTGTGTGTGTGTGTGTGTGTGTGTGTGTGTGTGTGTGTGTGTGTGTGTGTGTGTGTGTGTGTGTGTGTGTGTGTGTGTGTGTGTGTGTGTGTGTGTGTGTGTGTGTGTGTGTGTGTGTGTGTGTGTGTGTGTGTGTGTGTGTGTGTGCGTGTGTGTGTGTGTGTGTGTGTGTGCACGTTTTTGAATAAAATCCTCCTGCCCTCCACCACGGATATGGAAACACACAAAAACAATAATAGTGCAATAATAAAAATAATAGTCTATGTTATTCAGAGCTTATTTGAGGCTGTAGTGTTTAATAGCGTATTGGCTGTTGGGAAGAAACTCTTCCTGAACCTGGATGTAACAGTTTCCAGGCTCATGTACCTTCTTCCCGATGGTCGGTGAAATGAGTATGTGGCCAGCATGGATTTCTGACGAAGCGGGCTGCCTTTTTGAAGCATCGATTACTAAATTATTTCGATCGTGGGGAGATCCGAGCCGGTGATGTAAAGCAGTGATTCCCAACCTGGGGCCAAGTGGCGCCATGTCAAATTTCAGGGATGCCGCACAAATGTTTTGGGATTTAGAGGGGCACCGGCTCAATGAAGGGGGCAACGGAGGTGCCACTCTGTTGCCTTATAAATTTCAGTTCTATTAAATTTAAATCTATGTAGTTGAAATATATTTTTAATGTATGACTAAAAATGGTTGTTTTTTTGGACCCGCAAAATATTTTTTGATGTTTGTGGAATGGAATACAAGAGAATATATGTGCAATTAATAGACTGATATTTTTATGGAAGGTATTATATTATTGAAGTACTTATTTTCCGCTAATAATGTCAGGGGTGCCACAGAAAAATTAAAATATCCCAAGGTGGCCATGGGCTAAAAAAGTTTGGGAACCACTGATGGTGCGCACTGGACTGCGATACTTAAAATATTATTTCAAATTCCCCACTGATTAATTGATTGCGCACGAGAAATTGAATGTCCACGGATGTAACGCACAGGGCTGCAGGTGCAACGTGAGTGTGTTTAAAGTACATTTCGTTTATTTCAGAGATTTCACTCGTTCGCAGCAAGAAAGTAAAAACTCCGAAAGTGCACAGTCTCTCTCTCTCCCTCTCCCTCACACACAAACACACACACACCGACACACTCACACTCACACTCACACACACACACACACAGACACACACGCGCGCGCGCACGCTTGCACACACACACACACACACACACACAAACACGCGCACACGCAACGCGCGCCCGCACACACGCATGATTATATACAATGGCGGTGCTGGCTCGAATGGCCGTCTGGCCTACTCCTGCACCTATTTTTCGACGTTTCTCTGTTTCACACGCACACATAGCGCCCGTGGTCAGGATCGAGCCCGGGTCGCTGGCGCTGCGAGGCATCGGCTCTACCAGCTGCGCCACTGCATGTTAGCGATAAATGCACGACTTGCCGAGAACGCCCAAAACGCCAATCAGAATATAGCAGATGGAATAGATGGGCTGTTCCCGGGTCGTGCATCTCTGCCGAGGGTGTACGTGTGTGTGGCTCTGCCGAGTGGTGGAGTCTTATACACTGCGGCAGTGTCACCTGTACCTGTGGGCAAGGTGTGCCCAGACTCATCAGTCCCTCGGTACCGACGTCGCGTATGCTAATTGCTCGCGAGTCACGCGAACAAATTGCATAATATAACACGGACGTCACATAGTTACGTGACGTTAAAGCATGATTACCACACAAGTGTACACACACGATAAACAGAATAACGTTTAATGCAGGATAACGTCCGATTAGAGGGTCTCCAATGATCATAAGCTCATAAAATCAGGTGATTCGGCACATCAAGGCTACTACGCCTTCCAACAAGGGTCCGCATGGGAGGCTGTTCTGAAAGGTTGGATCGCATGGGATCCAAGGAGAGATAGTTTAATGGAAAGCAAATTGGCTCCATGGAAGGAAGCAAAGGGTGATGGTGGAATGTTGCTTCTCGGACTGGAGGCCTGTGATTACTGGTGTGCTTCAGGGTTCGGCGCGGGGCCCGTTGCTGTTCGTTATCTACATCGATGATTTGGATGAGAACATACAGGGCACAATTAGCGAGTTTGCTGATGAAACAAAAGCAAGTGGTTTTACAGATAGTGACGATGGTTGCGAAAGATCGCAGCAGGATCTGGATCGCTTGCCCAGGTTGGCAGAGGAATGGTTGCTGGCATTTAATACAAGGGCGTATGGGGTGTTGTATATTGGGGCGTTGAAAAATGAGCAGGATCTACACAGTAAATGGTAGGCCTCTGGGTAGTTTTTTAGAGCGCATGGATCTAGGAAACCAGTTGCATGGTTCGTTGAACGTCGAGTGACAGGTAGATCAGGTGGTCAAAATGGCTTTAGGCACTTTGGCCTTCATAATTGATATAATTTAATTGCCACACAACCAAGGTCGGTGGAATTTGGGTTGTCAGCAGCGGTACAGTAATAAAGAACACACAACCACAATAAAAATGTTACACAAACATCCACCACAGCATTCATCACTGTGGTGGAAGGCACAGAACTTGGCCAGTCCTCCTCCATTTCCCCCCGTGGTCGGGACCTCCACCGTTGCTGCGGGTGTCCAGATGATAAGGGACAAAGCTAAAGTCAAGGTGAGTCCAGGATCGGCTCTTCCCAACAAGAGACCGCGGCTTCAGTCTGGTGTAGGCCGCAGGCCGGCGGTCAAAGTTTTAAAGTACCTGCCGTGCCGCAGCCGGAAGTACCGCAGTCAGCAGGGCCGGCGGTCAAAGCTCCTCTCCAGGGGAGATGGTAAGTCCACACCGCGCCCGCGGTAGAAGACGGCCGCGGGCTGGCGGTGGAAGCTTCTTCTTCCCCCCGGGTCCTCCACGAGGGATCCCGGACTGTAGACGCCGCACCAGCTGGAGAATCCTGGCGCTCATGGACTAGGAAGTCGTGGTAGCCGAATTCCCCAAAGATTAATCAGCAAGTAGCATCGGTAATAAAGAAAGCAAATTCAATCCTAGCATTTATTTCAAGAGGGAGTGTATACACAAACAGGGATGGATTGCTGAGCGTCCATAATGCGCTGGTAAGGCCTTTGGAATATTATGAGAAATCTTAGGTACGATATCTGAGGATGAACGTGCTGGGTCTGGAAAGGGTCCAGAGGAGGTTTGCAAGAATGATTCCAGGACTATGTAGGTTGACCGATGATCAGTGTTTGGCGGCACTGTACTCGTTGTAGTTTAGAAGAATAAGGAGTGATGTCATTGAAACATAATGAATAGTGAAAGGCTTGGATAGAGTCTATGTGGGAATGATGTGTCCACTAGTGTGAGAGTTGAGAACCACAGGTCATAGCCTTAGAATTAATGGACATTCTTTTAGGAAGGAGATGAGGAGAAATGTATTTCATCAGATGGTGGTGAATCTGTAGAGTGCTTTGCCGCAGAAGGCTGTGGATATGCTTAAAGCAGAGATAGATAGATTTTTGATCAATACAGGTGTCAGAGGTTATGGAGTAAAGGCAGGAGAATAGGGTTAGGATGGAGAGATTGATCATCCATGAGTGAATAGGCCGAAATGTCTATTTCTACTATCACTAATGACTTATCTGAGGCTGCACCTGACCTGAGATTGGCTGCTCAGATTTTCCAAGAATATTCTTCGTATACCACCTTGGTGTTCAGAGTGTTTTAGTGTAGAGGACAGAATACTTGTTTCCGACCGGGATACATTGTGCAGTATCTGGTCTGACAGTGCAAGCAAGATGCCTACACTGTACGCAGTTTCCTTAACGTTTGGAGCTGTTGTGCATTGCAGTGGACTTACACGGTGTGGTTGCGTTAGTTTGTACTTGGTCTAAGGCAACCATTGCTTGTGTAAAACGGTCAATAGATTGCCAGTCTCATTTGGTCGTGTTGACGGCCCCTACATTTTAGTACACCGTTGCTCTGTTGCGGTTTTCAGAAGGTCCATCTCTCCGTAGCCCAGTTGTAGTTTGCACCGTCTTTACAAAATTCGTATTATACTTTTGTTTCTGTCAATGGCTGTCCACTGCAATTAGCAGAGTGCCGGTCTCTTGCTTTCTTATCTATATTACTAAAAGTCTGATCTTGACCGCTTTTAGCCCACTGAGCTGCGATTTCCGAGAGAACACCGCCACCTACGGCCGTCATTTTTGGCCACCTCGCTCAGAGCCCACGTCTGCCTTCCTGGACCAGAGGATTGTTTCCATCGATGACAAATCAGAGATATATTAATGGTTTGTTTTTTTAAACACCATTCTCCCTGCTGCACCTGCTGGAGGGACGGGGATCGACTATAAAACCAGGACGTGGTGTGGCTCAATCAGTCTCTGCAAGATCTAGGTCATGTCTGTCCGATCACTGAATAACACTGAACACATGTCCACTCAACTGTGAGTGCTCTTAATATGGTTTGAAAATGAAAATATGGTTAGTTTGAAGTAAAAAGGCACTGCCTGCAAATGGCTGTTTGGGGGGTTTGGGTTGAAGTAAATAGGCACTCTCTCTCTCTGCCCTCCTCACTCTCCCCACCTCTCCCCCCACTTCTCTCTGCCCCCTCTCTCACCCCTCCCCCCTCTCCTCCCCCTCCGACCCCCCCCCCCTCCCCGCTCCCCCTCTCCCTCTCTCTCTCTCCCCTCTTTTCCTCCTCCTCCCCCCTCCATCCAGTCCCCCACCCTCCCTCTCCTTCACACCCCCCTTCCCCCCCCCTCCCGCTCCCCCTGCTCCCCACCTCTTCCCCCCCCCCCCCTCTCAGCACACCCTCTCTCTCCCCCTCACACACACACCCCCTCCCTCCCCCTCTCTCCCACCATCCTCTCTCCCCTCTCTCTCTCTACCCTTTCATTCCCCCTCCTCCACACCATCCGCTCCGCCACCCTCCCTCCCCTAAATCCCCACCCCTTCACAGCCCCTACCCTCTTCCCACCACATTCCCTTCCTGCTCCCCCTCCCCTCACCCCCTCTGAGCACCCCCCCCTCTCTCTCTCCCCCTCACTCTCTCCCCGTATCTCCTCCCCTCCCCCTCTCTCTCTTCTCCACTCCCTCTCTCCTCCCCTCCTCCCCCAACTTTCCACCCTCACCCTCCCTCCCTCTTCTCCTCCCCTCCACCCCCCCTCTCCCTCTTGCCCCTCTCTCTGTCTCTGCCTCTCTCTCTGTTTCTGCCCCCTTCTCTCTCTGCCCTCACTCACTACCCCCCCCCCCCCCCCCCCTCCCCTCCCCTCTCTAGATGTGACTGCAAGTTGGGGGCTATACGTCAGTAGATAGCGTGGTTATGGGGTAAAATGAGCAAATTAATAATATTAATATAGTATCAAGGGGGATAATTAGCGTGTGTTCAGGGGGAAAGTTAGGGTGTGTGATGCTGCATGCCGCCTCCCCCCCACAACCGCACGTTGGGGGAACAGACTGCACTTTGTCTAGTCATCTATATAATTAAAAGTCTCATCTTGATCACTGTGCATTGATTTTTAGAAATACAATGCTACTACGTATGGCTGTGATTTGTGGCCATCTTACTCAGTCATCCTCCGCTGATCAGTCCACGATGATTTTTCCCATCTATGAAAAATAAAAGAGTTATTCGTGTTTAAAAAATCTTTAAATTCTCTCTCCCGTCAATCACTGCCATGGACGTAACGCCCCTTCCGGGGGTAGTGGGCGGAACTATAACAGCCTGGATGTCTGGATGTGGCTCAGTCTCTCTGCAAGATCGCGAGGGAGAGGCCACGACTCTCATTCTGTTGTGGATCAACACAAATCAAATCGTGAGTGTGCAATGAACTTGATTAAATTATTTGTAAGTCCTTGGTGAAAATTAAACGAGTTGTTTGGCCTGCTGGCTTGCCTGTACTTGAAACTGAAATGTTTTATTTATTAAATACGAGTGTGTTCAGTTCAAAATACCCACAGTGGAGTCCCGCTCATTTCGTGACTATGAGTGTGAGTGTCTGTGTGTGTGTGAAAGTTTGACTGTCTGCGTGTGTGTCTGTGAAATTGGCTTGCAGTGCTGTGAGGTTGGACCCTCTGCTTGCACTCTGCTTTGAGTGTTGTGAGGTTGGACTTGTTGCCTGCACTCTGCTTGTAGTGCTGTGAGGTTGGACTTGTTGCCTGCACTCTGCTCGTAGTGCTGTGAGGTTGGACGTGTTGCCTGCACTCTGCGTGTAGTGCTGTGAGGTTGGACTTCTTGCCTGCACACTGCTTGGAGTGCCGTGAGTTTGGACTTGCTGCCTGCACCATGCTTGGAGTGCCGTGAGGTTGGACGTGCTGCCGGCACTCTGCTTGGCATGCTGTGAGGTTGGACTTGCTGACTGCATTGCGCTTGGAATGCTGTGAGTTTGGACTTTCAGCCTGCCCTCTAATTGGAGTGCTGTCAGGTTGGACTTGCTGCCTGTACCCTGCTTGAAATGCTGTGAGGTTGAACTTGCTGCCTGCACCCTGCTTCGTGCGCTGTGAGTTTGGACTTGCTGCCCGCATTCCGCTTGGAATGCTGTGAGTTTGGACTTGCTGCCTGCACTTCGCTTCGTGAGCTGTGAGGTTGGATTTGCGGCCTGCACTCTGTTTCGAGTGCTGTGAGGTTGGATTTGCCTTCACTGAATTATGACTTTTGAGGTAAATTCTCAGATTTACATTGTTAAAATTTGATCTTTTTTTAAATTGTCTTTTTTTAATCAACAGCAAAGAAAAAAATCTAGAGGCAGTGAGCAGCAAAACAAGAAACACAACAAGAAAGAATCTCATTTTTAACATATCGTCATTTAATCTCATCATTAACTTTTAACTTGTTGTTGTATTTTGTTATTCACATTTTAAACGTAAATAAAGCCTATTTCCACATCCCATGTCTGCGTGATCTTCATCAAAATGGGAACCTAATATGCAGGATGGCTGCGCTGTCGGAGAGCTACTAAGAGTGCATGGGGGGAAGTTAAGAGAAGATGGACTGGGGGAATGGCAGGGGCTGAGTGGGGGGGGGGGGGGGGGGGGTGAAGGGAGGAGGGTTGACTGAGTGAACTGCCACCTCACCAGCCATGAGTGACTGGACTGCCAGTCTGGCAGCTGTAAGTGACTGAAGTGTCAGTCCACCAGCCATGACTTAGTGAACTACCAGCCCACAGCCCTGACTCACTGACCTGCAAGTCCAATAATCCATTCAGTACACAATGTCTATAAAACCCCTCTGGAAACCGGCCCCTTCAGCGTAAACCACCCATACTAGCGCTCCACTTATCCACGAAAGGATATACGTCCCTCCTTCATTGTTGTGATCTGTAGAACATTTTGATAATGTCTAAAATTGATTGTCCATCCGCTTACCCTTCTCTCTCACACAGTCTGTTACCTGTTTTCGGCAGAATTTCTGGCAGTTTCTCAACTGCCAGCCCGCCAGGCCTGAGTTACTGCGCTGCCAGTCTGTCATGCCTGAGTGACTGAGGTACCAGGCCTGAGTGGCCGAGCTGCCTGGCCTGAGTGACTGAGCTGCCTGGCCTGCGTGACTGATCTGCCTGGCCGGAGGAACTGACCTGCCACGCCTCAGTGACTGAGCTGCCTGGCCTCAGTTACCGAGCTGCCAGGCTTCAGTGACTGAGCAGCCATCCCATGAATCAGTGTGAATCTAAATGGATGACCTGACGTGAGTGGTTGAAAGACCTCGGGAAGGAACCAGAAAAAAACAACAAGTTGCGTCTTGTGGCTGGGAATCGCAGCAGTCATTCACTCCTTGTCTGGAGGGCTCGCGTGTTTCGCTCAATGAAAGGATACGGGATGCTCTGGGATTTCTTTACATTCACGGGATTTCTTTACATAAATCCATCTTGACTTGGACTGATCCTTTTACTGTTATCCAATGCCCCATTATTACCTATTTAATAATTGACTCCAGCATTTTTCCCACCACCTATGTGTAAGTTATTGGGGCAAATCCTCCAAAATCATGGAAGAACTCGGATAAGGACATGGATATTGTAAAAAAGACAAATTTGCTGGCTGCAACGGAAAACCCCACAATCCACAAACCTGTCTGGCATGTGGACTTGCGCATCAAACAACTGGGCGAATGGTGTGGGGAGGAAAGGCTGGGGAGGAAATGCTGAGACGGAGATAACGAGATTATCTTGGATACACAAAGGAAGGAACCAAGCCTCAGCAGAATGACCCATCCATCGAGACAATAGGAGCCCGTCCAGGCGATGGGATAACGATCAGGCTGAGGGATCATGACATCAGCAAGCCCCTTATCATCGGAAGCCTATTGTTCATGCCAGATCGAAACTGGGTATCATCAAAAGAACACTTTTCATCCAGAGGACCACCTGGGGGTTTCAAAGGAAGCTCTCTGCTCTGCTGGACGGCTCGTGAGCCCAACTATAACTCTCTTCTTCCTGTTCTGCTGGACGGCTCGTGAGCCCAAACTGTAAGTATCCCAGTGACCTGGTGAAATTCCCGAAATAGTATAGAGAAGGGAGCGGCATTGCCGGGAACAATAGCTGTAAGAGATCTAATTACCTATTTGCAGTCAAAGGCGGGAGGGTCCGGACAGGTAGCCATGGCAACAGGCCAGGGCGCGCCCGTATCCGCCCCCCCCCCCCCCCCCCCCCCCCCGCACCTTTATGACTGCCAGCGAAACAGCCCACATTCCTGTGCCCGTTAGAGTATGGCGCATGTGGGAGACCCTGGGTCAAGATGGAGGTCCAGGATGTTGTCGGGAGTTACCTGCTGGACTCTGGTGCTTCCAGTACCATTGTCCACACGGACAATCCCCGTACATCCCCTCTATCTAGTGGGGCGGCCTATAGTCCACGGGGTGAAGGAAGTCAGAGGGTGGATCGCTTGGCCAGGGAAGGAGCCAGGAGTGGGAAAGCATGGGATCCCTATGAGGAAGGACAGGTAGCTGCAGCCAGGGAGCAGCCTCGAGAAAAGGAGAGTGCGGGAGTGGTTTTGGCTCCGGACCAGACCACGGTCCAGGCACAAGACCGTATTTTAAAGGCTGCCTCAGCAGCCATTTGCAGGCAGGGAAAGATAGAGGGACCGTATGGGGGTAAAGATCAGGAACAGACCCGGGTTGATGTGGAAACTGTAGGGGAGCCAGGCGAGTCCACAGGTAGTCAGCCTGAAGTAGCCGGCTGTGTTCCAGGGCGAGGACTGGAAGCAGCGGAGAAGGAGGCTGACTCCAGACCTCCACAGGCAGGTACCGTAGACGGCCTAAGAGAGGCAGAACTAGCAGAAACAGAGGAGATGGAAGTATCACCTCTGGTGTGGGAACCCCCGGTCAGACGTAGGAGTGACAGGGTCACTAAACCCCCAGTAAGGTGGTCCCCATCCCTAATTAAACCTAGAGCTAGGGCCGGCCACAGGAGGGCCGGGAAGGAGAGTGGCCGAAACAGGGCACTTCGGAGTGCGGCTGGAGGGAGCCCAGTCTCCACAGGGAACGTAGGGGTATCTCAAAACCCCGTAGTGCATGGGGAGGTGAGGGGCAGTCAGGCCCCTCGACAGGAGGAGTTCTGGCCTGCATGGGTGGGCCCACCAGAGGGGTGGCCCCAGCGTGACGGGGACCAGTTATGAGTTGGCCACCCGGAGACGGGTGGCGTTGTATATAGCATTGGTTTGTGTGTAAGTAGATGTAGTTAGCGTAATTAGATATAGGGTTTTGTATAGCTAAAGGGGAGTACAGGGACAGACAGTATGGGATCGAAGGGATGTGCTGTGGAAAAGTAGACCACAACAGACAAAATCAAAACCCCAAATGCCATTTTAGGCGGATAGCTTTGTGGAGGCAAGGAGGTGTTTTGCTTTGTTTTCCAGATGGGTAGCCCCGCCGTATGGATGATGGCAATGATGTGCCTCCGGATGTGCGTGGCGCGTCGCGGGGACACGGAGGAGTCCATCGTATATGGGTGCTCAAGGGACAGAGCACCCCTCGTGTCTACTGGGCAAGGAAACCTGGTAGCGGATAGCCAGGCCAGATACTCCCATGAGGGGAGATGGCCTGGGTGGCTGGGGTCGAACTCGACCAGGTTCTCCAGCCACAGGAGCTTCGCCTACGGGGAAGCATCCATACCCTGTGCCGAGATACAGATGGCTACCGACCGGGTTAGGGTGACTGAGGGCAGGCGGGTGTGTTTAACCTGTAAGGGGGATGTTCCTTTGGGGAGATGGTGGTGGCTCAGGAAGCTGAGCTCGGACATGAGGGATCGATCCTCGGACTGGGAAAGACTGGACAATGATACCTACCGGACCATCACGGGGTCACCGGGAGGGATCACTGTATGTTGGGACAAATGGTGGGCCTATGACCAGGGGCTTTATTTATGTCTATGGGGGTCTGCCAAGGTGTGTCCGGTAGGGGCATCAATCACTTTCGTCAAGTGGTGGCAGGACCCCGGGAATGGGATAGATTGGGACCGCAGTGGGCAGGCATGTGTGGCCCCCAGGACTGGGATGACAGTAAAAGCCACCGAATTGCTGGTTCAGGTGAAGAATCCCCTACCCACAGCCCAACCGATCGACCCTCACAACTGTCTAACCACCACCAAAGGGCCGGAGAATGGGTTAGCACTTGTCCCAACCAAAAGGGTGCTGTACCAGGGAGTGCATTACGCTGTGGCCTCAGTAGTATTAAATTTGACTGAAGTGCGGTTACCCGCATGGTGCCCCCGCGAGACGGAATTTAAAAGACATGTTCCAGAAATTCCACAACCTGGATTTTGGGGACATAGACATAGAAGAGATGTACCGCGGGGGAGGGGATTTCACTTTGGGGTCCGGTAGGCAAAGACGAGGGGTGGTTAATGACGGGCTTACAGCATTTAACACGGGGACGTCTATTATTAATAGCATGGACAACGTAGAACTGGCCTTGCAGATCAATCAGTTGAAGGGCCAGTTACGAAAGGTTCTAGGGGAGGAAAATGCGGTGGGAGGATCGGGACTGCACGAAGAGGTGGCAATGACTCTACATCTAAAAGAAATCATAGCACAATTGGAGACGCATGCACAAACGATAAACGCTTTGATTAAAGAGGACTGGAATGCGTCCGATCAGGCTGCACAGAATGAGGTGTGTGGGCTGTATGGTGCGTGGTTGTTGGGGGAGGGGAGAAGCAACCTGGACGACCTGAGGCAAGGTCGGGTCCCCTCCTGGATAAGCAACCAGCACCTAGCAGCGCTACACCTTTATAACAGCACTTTGAGTCCTTGTCAGCTTCGTGTGGCCTCCGAGGCCTACCCGGTACCGGTGGATTGCTGAAAATCCAATCACACCATAATGGGAGTGGTCGTAAGAATCCCGGTGATGGGAACCTCGGCACGACCAGCTCCTCTGTACCGAGTGGAGAACGTGTGAGTTGTTCGTGGGGGGCGGGGGGGAGGGGGGGTGCATATTCGCTACGGGAAGGTCCCGCCCTATGTCATAGTGAGGGAGCAAGCTGTGACAGGCATTGACATTTTGGGTTGTCGGAGCCGGGGAGCACAGGTAATCCTGTGTCCCCAGCACATGGGCGCTGAGGCTAGGCCTCAGTGTGGGTTCAGGGCTGTTGGGGAACAGCCTATAAACTGCACCATGGAGGCGATGGCGGCAGACCATGTCCCTCCACAGGTGGCGTATATAGGCAGTGAGACGTACTGTGTCACCACAAGTGCCCAGCGGTATCAGCACGGATCACAGCCGTGGTGCCCGATACCGCACAGCAGCTTCTGCTTTAAACCCAGGGCAGAAGTCCATGTGGCACAGCAGCGAATATTACCCATCCCGGAACCTTCTTCGGTTCACCTCTCGGTACGAGAAAATGTAACTGACTTATTTAACTATGTTGCCCATTTTGGGTATGATATTCCCCCAGTGAATGAAAAATTAAAAGAGTTGCTGGTAACGGTCGAGTTGTCGCACAAACACTTCTTCTCCCTGGAACAAAAGACTATGAATATCGCCAGGGAGATCGAAGAGATCAAGTCTCCAAGTTGGTGGGACCTGGAGTCCTGGATCACAGTTCCAGCATGGGTCCGCATCGTGTCCCATGTTCTGATCATCTGCCAGATGATAATTGTGCTGTATTTGCTATGCATTAATTGCAAATTTAAAAGGCGGAGGAGGATGGCCAAATTACAACAGCTGGTAAATCGAGCCGCCCGACGTCACCATAACGACACCCCATCACTGTAAAATGTCTACTCTAGTGCAATAGTTTTTGTACATATGTTGTAATCCCTGCATTTTCAGGGAATGGTCGTGAGGGTACTGTATGGTTTGTGGGATTGATGTAAAGTAAAAGGTGTATATTGTGTTAATGTGCTTCGAGGGTCTAGTTTAGCAATTAAGGGGGCTTTCGGGGTACATAATTTCACCTTCTCACCAGGAGTGTTTACAGCTCTTGAGGCTGGAGGATTGCCAACTAACTTTGTCAATCGATACGGTCCGTGCAAGCCTGGACGTGTCGTAGGGGCATGTAAGTTATTGGGGCAAATCCTCCAAAATCATGGAAGAACTCGGATAAGGACATGGACATTTAAAAAAAGACAAATTTGCTGGCTGCAACGGAAAACCCCCCAATCCACAAACCTGTCTGGCATGTGGACTTGCGCATCAAACAACTGGGCGAATGGTGTGGGGAGGAAAGGCTGGGGAGGAAAGGCTGAGACGGAAATAACGAGATTACCTTGGATAAACAAAGGAAGGAACCAAGCCTCAGCAGAATGACCCATCCATCGAGACAATAGGAGCCCGTCCAGGCGATGGGATAACGATCAGGCTGAGGGATCATGACATCAGCAAGCCCCTTATCATCGGAAGCCTATTGTTCATGCCAGATCGAAACTGGGTATCATCAAAAGAACCCTTTTCATCCAGAGGACCACCTGGGGGTTTCAAAGGAAGCTCAGGTATAAAACAGAAGTCAAGCCAGAACTCTTTCTCTTTCTCTCTCTCTGCTCTGCTGGACGGCTCGTGAGCCCAACTATAACTCTTTCTTTCTGCCCTGCTGGACGGCTCGTGAGCCCAAACTGTAAGTATCCCAGTGACCTGGTGAAATTCCCGAAATAGTATAGAGAGTGAGCAGAAAGGGGTAAGGGGAAGTAAAAGTGTGTAAAGTAAGTTTTACGATGTGCCCGATAGTTTCCCGTCCATAGTCTTAATTTAAAGCATACGTTTAGCCACGTATTATGTAGTGTTGGTGAGATTCGATTTTTCATTGTTCAATAATGCCTGTAAATTTTAGACTTGCTTTGAGTCCATCTTGGTTTCTGTTTTCCCTCATCAGCACACTCTGGTCAATTCAACCTTTTATCATATCCCACCATAATTCCGAGGTCTAGAACCTAGGGGAATCCCTTTTGTTGTATTCTCTCTCTTGGAAACTGCTCGAGTGGAGTGGTGGCCGTTTGACCCTCTGACAAGGGAGAGAATAACTCGGGCAGTTGGACCCGAAGGGAAATAAAGGGAAACGCAAAACCCCTACATATGTCAGGCTGACTGGTCTGTAATTCCCCGTTTTCTCTCTCACTCCTTTCTTGAAAAGTGGGATAGCATTAACTATCCTCCAATCCACAGGAACTGATCCTGAATCTATTGAACATTGAAAATTAATCACCAATGCGTCCACTATTTTTAGAGCCACATCCCAGAGGACCATGGGATGCAGACTTTCAGGCCCCGGGGATTTATCATCATTTATTCCGATTAGCCTACCCAATACTATTTCTCGCATAATGAAAAAATATTTCAGTTCCTCTACTCCCTTTGATCCTCTGTCCTCCAGTACAATTGGGAGATTGTTTGTGTCTTCCTTAGTGAAGACAGATCCGAAGTACCTGTTCAACTCGTCTGCCATTTCCTTGTTCCCCATTAAAGGCTCATCAACACCGCACATAAAAATACTGACTGACCACTGCCTTCCCTGAAGGACATCTTCAGCTCTCGCTGCCTTGGCGGGGCAGCCAACATCCTAAAGGACCCTTCCCACCATGGACACAACCTGTTCCACCTGCTGCCCTCTGGTAGACGGTACAGGTCTTTCAAAACTCGCACAAACAGACTCAGAGATAGCTTCTACCCCATAGCAATACTTGAACTTAACAATGCAAAATAGTAAGATTAAACGAGAACTTACCAGTTCGAAGTTTGATCTGTATTTTATGAGGAGTTACGATGAGGGATTACGTGAAGAACCCGCTCAGTGCGCAGGCGCGTCATACTTCCAAGCAACGGCGTGGAATCACAGATAGACACAGTTATTTGAAGTAAACATAGTAAAGATTAAGGAGACATCAGTTTACTGGTTTGATCTATATAATGAGGGTGGGAGCGGAGGGCACGTAATCCCTCATCGTAACTCCTCATAAAATACAGATCAAACTTCGAACTGGTAAGTTCTCGTTTAATCTTACTATTTTACTTCGGAGTCACGTGAAAAATAAATAGCTCCCCCGAGCTTAAATTAAATATTTGCAGTTTGTAATATTCTGTCTGCAAATAAGTCAGGCTTTATCAACGGTTTATTATAAAAACATTCTGAACGTCGTTTCCCTCGACCATCCTGCCGTATTGAGAATGTGGTCAACCGGGACGTCCATTCGTTCAGCCGCTGATGTCGATGCTGCCCTAGAGGAATGGGATTTAAATGTATTAGTGTCTATTCCGGCAGCTTTCAGTACATGTTTGAGCCACCGTGAAGTGGTTTGGCTCGTTACCCCGCCATGACGTTTCTTGTGGCTGACCCATAGGGCTTTTTCTCTCCCTCTGAGATTGTGGGTTGTGTCTATATATTGTTGTAGATGGGTCACAACACACAACCTTGGCTCTGGTTGGTAGGCCCGGAATACCACCAGTGAATTGGGCGTTCCTGGCCTGCTTTGTTTCACCAGACCTAGAATGATGAACGTAATCTGGTCTGGGGCGACCTCCATGTTGTCCAGTCTTAATTTGTGCAGCAACTGGACCCTCTGAGCGGCTGCGAGTGCCATTAACATGAGCGTCTTTAATGTAGATATCTCGAGGCTGAGGGATCTAGCTCGTGGCCATTCCCTGAGGTATGTCAATACCACACTGATATCCCAAACATGGGTATACCTGGTGTAAAATGACTTACTGCACACACAAGTCTTTTACTGTAACTGTTTATTAAACTAACTCTTTTGGCACTATGCTGTAGCTGTCCGTGGTCATCACTGGAGCTAGAGAGCGAGCTAGAGGTGGGGACACCACAATTATACTGGAGACAATGGGGAGTGGTTAGTAATACGGGAGGTCACTATGGTTAAAGGAACATGCACTGATCTACATCCTTCCTCTTAGAAACAAAAGCATGGCAGGTACTATACAGAGTGACCACGGCTCATACGCTACGAACACCAACCGCACCGGCAACAGTACAACACTATGCGAGCTCCCCGTAGCGGACAGGCGGCCTGACCAGCCGGCCAGAGCGGGTGCGTAAGCCGCCCTCCTCCTCATCGTCGGGAACAGAAGGGACAGCAGCCGGGGGATCGGCAGGAGAGGCGGGCGGAGGAGAACGCGGGGCTCCGGGTGGAGAAACAGGCTTGGCAGGCGAGGTAGGTTTGACGGGCGAGGCCGGCTCGACAGGCGAGGCAGGGGAACGGGCGGACAGTTGTGAGGGTAGGGTGCGCGGCATGCGAGGTGTTGTCGGGGCGTGAGGGGCAACGGGAGTTCGAGAAGAAATGGGGGGGTGGGAAGGATCCGCGGGAGGCGGAGCGGGCTCATTCACAAGCAGCAGGTGCTGGCGGGAGCGACGGTAGATAGCCCCCTCGTAGTCGACGAAGTAGGAGCGCGGAGAACCGGCGTCGCCGACTACGACGGCCAGGCGGTAGTGACCAGAGGGGGACTGCATCCGGACAACCTGCCCCGGGAACAGACGTGGAAGGGGCCGGGCGGATCTGTCGAAGGAGCGCTTCTGGATCACCTGTTTTTTGACAATGCGCTCAGTGACAGTGGCAGGATTTTGTACAGAGGGCTTGAGGGACTGCTGGGAGACCGGCAGGGGAGGTCTGGTGGTGCGTGACATAAGGCGCTGGGCAGGGGAACCGAGCGCGGGGTCGCGGGAAATGTTGCGGAGGTTAAGCAGGGCAAGGTGGAAATCAGCACGGAACAGGCGGCAGTGTTCCAGCAGCTCCTTGGCGCTGCGTACGGCCCGCTCAGCAAGTCCGTTGCTCTGAGGATACTCGGGGCTGCTGGTAATGTGGTGAAAGTTCCAACGGGCAGCAAAGGTTTTAAACTCGTCGCTGGAGAATTGGCTGCCGTTGTCGGACCGGAGGGTCACCGGGGAGCCGAAGGTGGAGAAGTGGCGGCGAAGCTTCCCGATGACAGCGGCAGAGGTGATGGAGGTCAGCTGGTCGACCTCGAACCAGCTGGAATAGGAGTCCACCAGGACCAGGAAGTGCTTTCCACGCCACTCAAAGAGGTCGGTGGCAACGGCCATCCACGGGAGCTCTGGAGCCGGCGGCTGTAGGAGAGGCTGGCGCTGCGGATGGGGGTGCAGGGTGTTGCAGGCAGCGCAGGCGGAGACCCTGTCACGGATGTCTTGAGCCATACCTGGCCAGTAGAATTGGCTCTGGGCATGGGATAGAGTAGCTTCCACCCCAGGGTGGCCGCTGTGAGCAGTCTGGAAATAATGATCCCGGAGTGCGGCAGGCACCACGACTTTGTGACCCTTTACCACCACGCCGGCGTGAAGCACCAGTTCATCGCGAACGAGGAAATAAGGTGCAGCGCCAGCAGGCAGCTCGGAGCGACGGTCAGGCCACCCACGGCGGATAACGTCCGCAAGTTGTTGCAGGGCAGGATCATCAGCAGTGTGTTGCACCAGGGACTACATCTGCTGTGAAGGAACAATGTTGACGTTTAGTACCAGAAGGTCGGAGGATTCGTACGGGTGGTGGACAACGGAAGGCAGCGGAGCACGAGACAGGGTGTCAGCTACAAACATGTCTTTGCCCTTACGGTAGACGATCTGGAACGTGAAACGCTGGAGCTGCAGCATCATGCGCTGCAACCGGGAAGAAGCAACATGGATAGGTTTATTCAGGATTGTCACCAACGGCTGGTGGTCAGTCTCGATGGTGAAAGAGTTGCCGAGGATGTAGTCTTTAAACTTGGAGCAAGCGAAGACCACGGCAAGCAGTTCTTTTTCAATCTGGGCGTAGCGCTGCTCGGCAGGGGTCATGGTGCGAGAAGCGTAGGAGACGGGCAGCTGAAGGCCGTCGTAGAGCTGCAGACAAGCGGCACCGAGACCAAACTTGGAGGCATCGCAAGTGAGGACAATGGGTCGGTGCAGGTCGAAAAATTTCAAAGTCGGGGTAGCGGCAAGCTTCAACTTCAGAGTCACGAAAGCCGACTGATGGTGCGGGAGCCAGACCCACGCGCAGTCCTTTTTGATTAGTTCCCGCAGGGGGGCACTCAGTTCACTGAGGTCGGGTATGAACTTACCCAGGTAATTGACCATGCCCAGGAAGCGCTGCAGGCCAGGGACGTCGGTGGGAGCGGGCATATCTGTGACCGCTGACGTTTTCTGGGGGTCGGGCTTGAGACCCCCTGCTTTGAAGACATGGCCAACGTAAGTGACTTCCGGGACCCGGAATCGACATTTCTTCGGGTTAAGCTTGAGGTTTATTACCCGCGCCCTGTCCAGGACTTTGCGGAGGTTCAGGTCGTGCTCAGCGACGTCCCTCCCGTACACCAGAATGTCATCCACGATGATGGCGCACAGTAAACCGACAAACAGCTGCTCCATGGTGCGCTGGAAAACCTCGCTGGCGGAGTTGATCCCAAACGGCATGCGGAGGTAATGGAACCGGCCGAAGGGAGTGCTGAAGGTAGTGAGGAATGAGGAGCGTTCGTCCAGAGGGATCTGCCAGAAGGAGCTCTTGGCATCTAGGACTGAAAAGACAGTTGCAGGGCCGACCTGTGCAGCAACGTCCTCTACCGTCCGCATGGGGTCGTGGGGGCGCTTGATGGCAAGGTTGAGGTCCTTGGGGTTGATGCAGATCCGGATCTCGCTTTTGTCCTTCTCGGCGGCGACGACCATGGTGGAGACCCACCTGGTGGGAGCGCTCACCTCCTTGAGGATGCCCATGGTCACCATATCGCGCAGAGTAGACTCCACGCGGCCCTTCATGGCAAAGGAGACGCGGTGTGCCGGCCGAATCACCGGGTTGACGTTCGGGTCGACAACAATGTTATAGTCGCAGGGCAGCTTGCCCAGAACGTCATCAAAGCGGTCGGGGTACTCGGTCAGTGGGTCCATGGGGGCCTGCACCAGGTGAATGCTGTGGTGGAATGAGACTAGCCCCAGGTCCTGACACGCACGGGCGCCCAGCAGGGTGACGTTGTCAGAGTCCAGAAGGTGGAAAGTGAGGGGCCGAGAGGTCTCTAGAACTGTGCAGATAAGAGTTGCCTTTCCCACTGGAACCAGGACTCCCCCCCCGTAGGCATGGAGGCAGGTGTCGCCAGGAAGAACTTTCTCACCAGATCTGATCTGCTTGAAAAGGCTTATTGACATAACATTGGCGAAAGCGCCAGTATCGACCTTGGCTGAAAAGGAATGGCCGTTCACAGTAACATGCACAGAGGGATCCGTAATCAGAGCAGGTGCACCCAAGAGTGAAAAAATAGTTGGATCTTCATGTGTGGGGAGTGCATCAGAGTCTGGGAGCTCCTCCAGCTCGTACTGAGGAAGCAGAGCGCTATCAGGGAGTGCAAGGTTGTTTAGATCGACGAGGTTGTTTAGACTCCTTCTTGGAGCAGGGACGGGCTTCCCACGGGAACGGCAGGCGGCAGAAAAGTGGTTGAGTTTGCCACAGGAAAGACAGGTCTTGCCCTGTGCGGGGCAAACGTTGGAGGGATGTGCTGTAAAATAACAGTTAGGGCAGCGTCGCGGGACAGTCGAGGTGGCGACCTTCATGGGGAGAGCCGCGGGGTTTCGTCGTGTAGTCAGGCGACCGGCTTGACCGGTGAAGTTAATGTCCTGGGGAGCCTGTCTGGACACGGAACCAACGGCTTCGGACATGCGGGCAGCATACATAGCATCCCGCAGTGTCAGATCGGGTTTCACTAGGAGCTGCTCACGCAGTCTATCGTTGCGGAGACCATTAACCAGGACGTCCCTAATCAATTCGTCAGGGGTGATTGTGTCAAGGCGGCAGCGCTGAGCCAGGTGATGCAAGGCGGCAATATAAGTGCCGACAGGCTCGCCTGGCAGCTGCTGCCTCTGGAAGAATTTGAAGCGTTCTATGATGTTGTTGGTGGGTATATCACAGAGGGCAGCAAACTTAGCGATGAGACATACCGGGTCGTTACGGTCCTCTCCGGCGGCGAAATGGAACGATGCATACTGATCCATAGCTGCAGGTCCCGCGAGGTTGAGCAATAGGTGAGCCTGTACAGCAGGAGTGGCATCAGGATGGGCAATGGCAATGTAGTGTTCGAAATCGCGCTGGAACACGGTCCAGCGATGGACAATGTCCGTGTCGAAAACCAACGTGTCTGGTCGACGACAGGAGTGGGACATGATAAAACGAACGGAGGGAAGGACTAGGAGAAAGAAATAATAAAACAAAAACCGATAAACAGGAGACGCAAGTCTACCGCTGTGACACCATGTAAAATGACTTACTGCACACACAAGTCTTTTACTGTAACTGTTTATTAAACTAACTCTTTTGGCACTATGCTGTAGCTGTCCGTGGTCATCACTGGAGCTAGAGAGCGAGCTAGAGGTGGGGACACTACAATGATACTGGAGACAATGGGGAGTGGTTAGTAATACGGGAGGTCACTATGGTTAAAGGAACATGCACTGATCTACACCTGGGTTTAGGGGCTTAATATTAAAATTGCCCTTCATGAGTTTTACCACCAGAGGATGGGATCCCATGGCCTGCTGTCCTGCTGGTTTTAGGTAAGCAGACATGCCGCTTCGTGCTGTATTGATGGCACTGTAACTGATCCCTTCGTCATGGTGTAGATGGGCCCGGAACTCCAGCACATCGGTGGTTGTGGCAGTTGCAGATGTTGTCCCTGTTTCCTGGCAGTACTTCTCCCATTTTTGATACAGGTTAAATACTGCCTCCTGGTGGATGTTCGCAGGGATGCCGACATGGTGGTGATAGTTCATTCGGATAATCCCAGTCCCTGGCAAGGTCTATTCAAAACCTACAACCCAGGAGTTTGATGTTTTCATGGCATGGGTGGCTTATGCCTGATACTGGGTGAGTCAACAACCGTGGTCCACTAGGGAAATCCATAGGTGACTCAACCACCATGTCGTGATGAAATGGGAACCATGGCTGTGTAGGCCAGTCGGGCACCATCAATATCCCAGAAGCAGAGTCCATCTGTATTGCGAAGTACCCGACTGATGAGGCAGAAGGAAGGGAAAGCAAAGCAGAAATTCCGCCAATCCAGCGTGAAAGCATCTACCGCTGCTGCCTCTGGTCTGGTTCTCAAGTCACATACATAGGTAACTGGTGATTCCGTCTTGTTGCAAACAAATCGATATCTGGCGTTCCATATTGCTTAATAACTTTAGCAAATATTTTGGGTTTAACATCCATTCGATGTTATCATTAATTATTTCCGTGACCTGGTGTCTGCCACTGTATTTAGCTTACCTAGTAGATAGCCAGCCGATAGTAAAATATGTCTTTCGACACACCATTGCCAGATCTGATTGACCAATTTGTCGCACGATAATGATTTTATGCTCCCCATATGGTTAAGATAAGCCACCACCGTAGTATTATCAATCCGTAACCGCACATGCAAGTGCTGCATTTTAGATGCATATGCTTTTAAATCATAATAGGCGCTCAACATTTCTAAATTGATGCCCAGTGTGTGTGGTAATGATGACTCTGGTTTAGTCCATCTGGCACCTGTGCTGGATATGGAGTTAATTGTCCCCCCCCGCCATGCTTGAGCACTGGCATCTGATTAATAACTAAAGTAGGGTTAGTGATGATGATAGGGCTGAAACTGTGCCACACATACTCTGCCCCCCCCCCCACTGTAGCTCTGATATAGCTCCAGTGGGTAAATTCATGATTCGATCATAGTGACCCGAATATCGCTTTATCACTATGTAAGACTCGTTGGACCGGGAGGAAACAGAAGAATACCCATAACCATGAAGGTAGGTGGGTCTGGTTCCTGCCAGCATATAGAGAACAAGGGTGCTCTACTAACAGGGGGCGATTACACTTGTTTAAAGAAGCATGGGGTAATGTCACGAGTAACTAGTATATACTCAACAACATTAGTGGATACAAAATTCAGTTATATTCAGAGATATTACCGCCAGTTCAACATTGGCCCCTAAGGGAACTTACTCCCTCCGAGGAAGAAAAGCGGGAGGGACACGCAGAAATGGTGATGCTTATCACAAAGGGGGTCATCAAAAAGACCAAACATGAACCTTTCGAATTTGTATCGAATATAGTCACTAAAACCAAAAAAGATGGTGGAAGTCGCATCATCATTGACTTAACATCACTCAATGTGAATGATAGCCGACATCAGGCATATCAAATTCATTTTTAAATATTGGGTTTTTTGATGCTCAATGTATCCCCCAATAATGGTGGGCACTTTGAGTAATGCAATTTAGGGGAGGCGTGATTAATCCAACACCTCATGACTACCTGTCTTGGAGAGGTTCTTTGAAAAGAACAGGTAGTAAGCTGGTCCGTCAGTCGAGACTGAAATTTATCTCGCTAGTGGTGAAGCCACATAGCGGCCACACCCAGCAGCTGTTCCTGATCCTGTACCTCAAGCATACTCCCGATGTTGTTCAGCCAGTGACCCCTCTTCTTGACCAGCCCAGCTCTGGTCCCATCAATCCCTCGACATGGGAGATGGCCAGTGCAATAGCACTGGAGTGGGAGTGTTAGCTCCCTTGGCAGTTTATCTGGAGTTTTTAGCTCCATGACCTCCTCTGGCTTGGGGAAACAGACATACTTGTTTTTTGTTTGAAGTGCTGACCCCATCTTCCGTGTCTGTCTCCAGCCTGAGATTTGGTCTTACCTTGTGGTTAGAGGCTGTCTGCCATTTTCGGGCGGCATTTCAGCGGTTCTCGGGCGGCGAGTCTCCTTGTCGGGAGTCTGCAGGGGTGCCGGCCGGTTTTTGAATTTCCCTCCGGTCCGCTGCTGTTAGTCAAACAGCTGTTTAGCGGACCGGGCATCAGCGCAGCACCCGTGTCTGTGGACCGCAGCGTGTGCGGTCCCGTTGCCGCCTCTCCCCCCTCCACTGTCGGCTCCTTCGCTGGAGTCGAACGGGGGCCGCTTCCCTCTGCTGCTTTGCTCCCCCTGGAGCAAAAAACACAAGGAAAAGACCGATTAAGGTAAGTACTTACCTAACGTTCCTTTCTTTCAGGCTAGTTGCGGGAGCGCCCGACTCCCGTCTGGCCGCTGTTGCACTGCTGGCGTTAATGCCGCGCCTGCGCACTGAGCGGGTTCTTCACGGAATCACTCACGTGCCTCCGAAGTAAAATAAGAAATAACACTCACATTCAACTGAATGGCTCTACCTCAGCTGCTATTGTTAATTATCTGTATTTTTTTTTAATATGTATATATTTTTACCTAATCTTATACATTTAAAATTGCTCTTGTGAATCGCACCGTGGGATTCACTTTTAAATTTCGTTGTACCAGGTGCAATGGCAATATAGAGATTCATTCATTCATTTATAATTTCACCCGTGTCTGCCTTCAAGGGACCCACATTTGACTTTGTTATTCTTTTTCCCTGAACATATCTAAATAGGCTTTTACTGTCCTTCTTTACATTCCTGGCGAGCTGCCCCGCGAACTTCATCTTTTCAGCCCGTATTGCCCGTTTTGTTTCCGTCTGTTGTCCTATGAATATTTCCCAATCCCCTGGCTTCCGGCTACTCTTTGGTGTATTCTACATCTTTTATTTTAGTTTTATTCTATCCCCAACTTCTCTTGACAGCCACGGTTGCCTCCTACTCCCCTTAGAATAGTTCTTCATTTTTGGAAATAAATTATCCTACGTCTTCCGGAATATGTCCAGAGATTCCTGCCATTGCTGTCCCGCCGTCATTGCTGCTAGGATCCCTTTCCAGTCTCTCTCATGCCTTCATAGTCCCCTTTGTTCAACTGCATCACTAACACCTCCGATTTAACCTCCTCCTTCGCAAAGTGGAGATTAAAACTAATAATATCACCTCCAAGCTGTTCCTATTTTATCTTATCAAATTTGGTTCATAGGACAACGCTAAATCCAGAATTGCCTTTGCTCTGGTCGGCTCCATTACAAGCTGCTCTAAGAATCCATCCTGGATACACTCTACAAACTCTCTTTCTAGGGGTCCTGAACCAACCTGATTTTCCCAGTATTTGGGGGTCTGTTAATAACACCAATTCGTGTCTTCTTGCAGTTGCAATTCCTCACATCAATCCCCAGGGACTCTACCTCGTCAGTCCCTATGTCCTCCCTCGCAAAGGAACTGAATTCCATCCCTCACCAGCAGAGCTAACGTCCCTCCTCTGCCCACCTGCCTGTCATTTCTATAGGATGTATAACCTTGAATATTAAGTTCCCAGGTCCGATCTCCTGCAGCCACATCTCAGTAAACCCCACAATATCATATCTACGAACCTCTAACTGAGCCTCAAGTTCATCTACTTAATTTCTTATACTTCGCGCATTCATACGCCACGCTTTTAATTCCTTACGCATCTCACCTTTCACATCGATCCCTTTAACACCTGGCCCTAGTGTACTATCCCTTTGTGAGTTTTATTTCACGTCCGTTAATTCTGGTGTCATTAACTATCCCTTTACTCCCTTTCCCTTTAACTCCGTCCTTGACTATCCATTTGACACCCCCCCCCCCCCCCCCCCCCCCCCCTTACTTAGTTTAAAACCACCTGTGCCGCAGTGGTAAACTGCCTGCCAGAATGCCGCTCCCTCACCTGCTAAGGTGCAATCCGCCCCTTCGGTACAGTCCCCCCTTACTCCAAAACAGATCCCAGCAGTCTATGAATCTAAATACCTTCCCCCTGCACCAGTTCCTCAGCCACACATTCAGGTCCTGTATCTCCCTGTCCCTGCTCTCGCCAGCACGAGGAACTGGAATCAAACCGGAGATAACCAGCCCGGATGTCGTGCTTTTCAGCACTTTTCCGAGCTCTCTAAAGTCATGCTTCAGAATAATAATCCCCTTCTTTCCGACATCGTTTGTGCCAAGATGCACTACTGCTTCCGGCTTTTCATCTTCGCCCTTGAGGATTTTCAACACGATCTAAATGGTATATTTGTGGTGGAAATGCTGCACCCTTTATCTATTAACTTTGCAATGTGGACGCCTTAAATGTATTCATGTATATATTTTTTTTATGACTGGATTGAATGTAAACAAAATCCTTCCGACTGATTCTTGGTGCGGCCGAAAATAAAATTAACCTAAACTAAACTGAAGAAAACTAAACTGAATCGCAACATACCACACGACCCGAGTCATGATCCGACACGATATGCATGATTTAGTTCGAAACGAGTCATGGTCATTGAAAATAAGCAACATGCTAAAATACATTTTATGATCCCGATAGACAATAGACATAGGTGCAGGAGTAGGCCATTCGGCCCTTCGAGCCCACACCGCCATTCAATGTGATCTAGGCTGATCATCTACAAGCAGTATTTCGTTCATGCCGTCTCCCCATACCCCTGACTCCGCCATCTTTAAGAGTCCGAACTAGCTCTCTCTTGAAAGTATCCACTGAACCGGCCTCCACCGCTCTCGGGGGCAGATAATTCCACAGACTCATAACTCTCTGTGAGAAAAAGGGTTTCCTCGTATCCGTTCTAAATGACGTACCCCTTATTGCTAAGCAGTTTCCCTTCGTTCTGGACTCCCCCAACATCGGGAACATGTGTGTTGCCTCTAGCGTGTCCAAACCCTTAATAAACATATATTTCAATAAGATACCCTCTCATCCTTCTAAACACCAATGTATACAAGCCCAGCCACTCCATTCTCTCAGCATATGACAGTCATGTAACCCCGGGAATTAACCTTGTAAACCTACGCTGCACCCCCTCAATATCAATAGTGTCCTTCTTGAAATTAGGAACCAAATCTGCACTCAATACTCAAGGTGTGGTCTCATTAGGGCCCTATAAAACTGCAGAAGGACCCATTTGCTCCAATACTCAACTCCTCATGTTCTAAAAGTCAACCTGCCATTTGTTTTCTTAACTGCCTGCTGTACTTGTATGCTTACCTTCATTGACTGATGAACAAGGACGCCCCAAATCCCATTGTACGTCCTATTTTCCCTTGAAACCATTTTATAGTAATCTGCCTTTCTGTTTTTTATACCAAAGTGGATAACCTCACATTTATCCACATTAAACGTAATCTGCCATGTATCTGCCCACTCACCCAACATGTCCAAGTGACCCTGCATTCTCATAGCACCCTCTTCATAGTTCACACTGCCTCCCAGCCTTGTGTCATGTGCAAATTTGCTAATGTTAATTTAAACCCCTTGACCTAAATCAATGATGAATATTCTAAATAGCTTCGGGCCCAGCACCGAGCCTTGCGGTACCCCACTAGTCACTTCCTGTAATTCTGAAAGGGACCCGTTTATCCCTACACGTTGTTTCCTGTCTGCCAACCAATTTTCTATCCACTCTACCCCCAATACCGTGTGCCCTAATGTTGCCCACTAATCGCCAATATGAAAGCTTATGAAATGCTTTCCGAAAGTCGATGTACACTAGTTACGGCCTCAAAACATTCCAGAAGATTGATCAAGCATGATTTTCCCTTCGTAAATCCATGCTGACTCGGACCGATCCTGTTACTGTTACCCAAATGTGTCGCTATTTCATATTTTATGATTGACTCCAGCATCTTCCCCACCACCGATGCCAGGCTAACTGGTCTATAATTCCCTGTTTTCTCTCTCCCGCCTTTCTTTAAAAAATAGGCTAACAGTAGCTACCCTCCAATCCATAGTAACTGATCCTGAATCTATAGAACATTGAAAAATGTTCACCAATCCATCCACGATTTCTAGAGCCACTTCTTTAAGTACCCTTGGATGTCAGGGTAAATAAGGCCCTGGGGATTTATCAGCCTTCAGTCCCATCAGTCTACCTTTCAGGTTCACGTCCACCTTCTCCAATCTCATCTTCTGTATCCGTTGTTGAAGATGTGCACTCTGACTCATCGGCGATACCAAGCGTAGACTGGGCGATCGTTTCCATGAACACATTCTCTCGGCACGCCTGAACCTACCTGACCTCTAAATCTGTCCCCGGGTAGACGGGACGGGCGCGATCATTTTTTTAAATTCTGTCATTTTCATTGGCATAAAATGTCACAATTAATTTTAGATATAACTACTTTCTGTCATGTATTTGTTTTCCTCATCTCCGTCCCAAATTGCCTACCCCTGTGACTTTGAATTTGTGACTGTGACTGTGACTGTGAATCTCCTTAAACTGTGAACTGTTCTGGACTCTCCCAACAACGGGGAAAAATTCATTCAAAATATATTTGTTTTCATATATACGTTGACAGAGAGTTTAATGACCATTTCACATATACCTTTTCTTTCTTGTGTTGAGTATTGGTGATGACGTCTGACAATTTAATGTTATTATTGTACAAATGACTCTCGCCCGGCATGTAATTGCAAACGGTGGGAGTGTCGCCGCTAATTTCGCTCCCCCACCTTCTCCTTGGGGGGTTCCATGACGAATATAATGACTCCTCCACCGTTCACGAATCAACAGAGCGGTGATCTTTGCTTTTGCGGCGGGCCATGCACGAACCGCCGAGCGGCGCTGTGTACGCCATTTACTACCCGATGTTGGCCGCGCTCGGTGTCCCAGGTAACATATCACACCGCCTACAGGCCTGGAATAGCAATGTGCAGTCATCTCTACGAGTAGATCGTAACATCACTGTGTGTTATTGGGCGCCACATTAATGAAACGGACGAGGCTTTGTGGGGACGGAGGAATCTGCTGTACGTTGCTGGCCGCGCTCGGTGTCCCAGCTAACGTAAGACTGACAGAAAAAGGTGGAGGAACTCAGCGGGACAGGGAGCACTTCTGGAGAGATGCAAAGGGTGACGTTTCGGATCGCGACCCTTCTTCAGACTGGGGAGGCATAAGGGAAACGAGAGTTAGAGACGATGATGTAGAGAGAACTAAACGAGTAATGAAATATGGCTTAAAAAGGAACAATGATAAGGAAACAAGCCACTTTTAGCTGGTTGGCGGCGGAAAAGTAGACGCAGGTTCCACTTGGTTGGTGAGCGATGCAGAGTGGGAATGTCGGGGTTACTTGAAGTTAAAGAAATTACTGAAAAGACACGGTGACTTTCTGAGGATAGGGGGTGGGGGCGATGTTGGTTGGCAGTGCGGTGAGATGCATAAGACGTTTACCACATTGCAGCCCGGATTAGAGAGTGTTTGTTTTTTTTACAAGGAGACGTTGAACAAACGTTTATTTCTTCCTATAAAGCGGAGGAATCTGAGGGGAGACCCGAAAGAAATATGTGAAATTATGAGAGCAATGGATAAGGTAGTCAGACCTTTTTTTCCCAACGTGAAAATGTCAATGAATAGAAGGTACAGGTTCCAGGTGAGAAGGGCAAAGTTTAAAGGAGATGAGCGGGGCAAGTTTATTGTTTTACACAGAGGGTAGTCCGTGCCTGGAACGCGCTACCGGGGGTGGCGGTGGAGGCAGATACGAAAGTGGTGCTTAAAATTACTTTGGATAAGTACGTGGATATGCATTGAATGGAGAGATATGTGTTGGTTTTAACATCATGCTCATCCCAGCCATTGTGGGCCGAACGGCCGGCATTTGTGCTGCACTGTTCTATGTTCTATAAGCAGGGAATAGAGGAATATGAATCATTGGATATTAGTTTGATTTGGAATCATGTCCAACACTGACATGTGGGTCGAAATGCCTGGAAGGGAGGTATGAATTCAGGACAAAGGAATGTGTTTCCTGAACGGAGAGAAAATTCTTACTCAGATGCTCGGAAAGCAAGAATGGTATCATCGGAGGCAAGGATTTGTGCACAGACATAATATATTTACTCAGGCGTATGTTCTTACTTAGAAGGTAGATGATCGCCTGTAGGAAGGAACTGCAGATGCTGGTTTACACCGAAGATAGACATAAACTGTTGGCGTAACTCAACGGGTGAGAAAAAAATAATTGGTGACATTTTAGGTCGGTACCCGTCTTCAGACTGAATAATGGAATGTATGGTGATGTGGGAAAACCGGAGGCGAGAAAAAGCCAGAACAAATCAGGGACGGCAACGGATGACCGCAGTAAGGGTGGAGCCCACAATGGCACATTGTTGGCTGGGGGCGACGTGCGAACAAGAGGGATACGAGGATGTGAACATGGAACACATAGTTCGGCCAGTTCTATCTTTCTGAGATGTGTCTGTGTTGATAGCTTGTTCTATGGTCATTGTCAGAACTATTATATTTGTGAATGTGTGTAATGTATTTGTGGTTAATTAGTATTGGAAAATTACACAGCATGTGAAATTGATTGCTCTAATTTCCAGCAATTCCCGCATTTTCGCCAACCCCACCCCACCGTATGCGTCCTCCCACTTCCACTGCTCGCATCCCTGCATCGCTTCGTTATCATTTCTTCCCCAGCCAACAATGGACCATTATGGGCTCCACCTTCCTTGGTCATCTCTTGCAGGCACTGCTTTGGTCTGGACTTTTCCTCCCTCTAGTTGCATTCAATGTGAAGAAGGGTTCCGACCCGAAACACCACCTATCTCATTTGTCTCCTGATACGCTGCTCGACCCGCTGAGTTACTGCGGCGATTTGTGTCCATTTTCGGTGTAAACCAGTATCAGGAGTTTCTAGACATGAAATCGAGATAAGCGGGCTCTAAGGATCAGATCCCCCAGTTTGCGATCGGTGTCTCACTATAACAGAGGTTAACGATTGTACATTTTCCAACAGTTAACATTGTTGCCATGGTGATCCTGTGGCGGGGGAGGTGCGGTCTATCCAGGTGTATCACTCTGTACCTGCTTGCCATGGCGATGGCGGATCTGATGGTTCTCGTAACCGCCGTCATTCTACAACGCATCGTGGCCATTTACTTTCCCGACAGTTACCTGTCACTCACCTGGGTCTGTCGAGTCAAGAATTCCCTCCTTTATTTCTGCACCGACGCCTCCGTCTGGCTCACCGTCGCCTTCACCTTCGATCGCTTCGTAGCAATTTGTTGCCGCAACTTTAAAGTCAAGTACTGTACCAAAAAAACGGCAGCGCCCGTCGTCGCCACGGTTGTAGCTTTGAGCGGTTTGAAGAACTTCGGCTGGTATTTCATTTACGAACCGCTTTACATCGTGGACAACCTCCCTTGGTATTGTCGGATAATTCCAATCTTTTATACCTCGCCGTGGTGGCGAGCATACTCATATTTAGACCGAATCACCACACCTCTGCTGCCGTTCGCGGTTATATTGTTCCTGAATTTCCTTACTGTCAAACGCATCGTCGCCGCCAGCAGAGTCCGCAAATCATTGCGGGAACACTCACCCCCCGGTAAAGGTCCTGACCCCGAGATGGAGAACCGCAGGAAGTCGATTATTCTACTATTCAGCATTTCCGGCAACTTCATCTTGCTCTGGCTGACGTACATGGTACATTATTTGTACTTTCGGATAACTAGAACGTATACGTACTCCGGATACAATGACCCGGTGTTTGTTCTTGAGGAAGCGGGAAATATGCTTCTGCTGCTTAGTTGCTGCACCAACACATTTATTTATACAGTGACCCAGAGTAAATTCAGAGATCAGCTGAAGATGATGTTAATGTGTCCGGCCCGGCTGCTTGCTAAGTGTGTTTAGTTGAATTGGATTAAGTTGGGTTGGGTTGGGTTGGGTTGGGTTAGATTGGGTTGGGTTGGGTTATATTATATTGCCTTGAGTTGAGTTGAGTTCGTTTGGTTCAGAACATTTTAGTTTAGTTCAGTTCAATACAGAAACGTTTAGTTTAGTTCTGGGGAGGAATGGCGCCCTTCCGCCCCGGCTCCTGGAGATAAAGGGACCTCTCGCTTCCTTCTGACCCCAGCGCGTGCTGCGCTGCCCAGCCTCACCCCCCCCCCCCTAATCCCCCCAACCCCCCCCCCCCCCCCCCAACCCCCCCCCCCCCCCCCCCCCCCCCCCCCCCCCCCCCACCACCACCGCTATCGCACACACTGCCGCTACTAGAGTAAGAGGTTTAAGAACATATTCATACGTAAAAGGAGCATAATTGGGCCATTCGGCCCACCGACTCTACCCCACTATTCTATATTGGCTGACCCATCTTTCCCTCTCAACCTCATTCTCCTACTTTCTCTTCCCTCGTTACTAAAAGTTAAACAAACCAATATTACATTTACAAGACATTTGGACAGAAGCGCCTGCCCTTCGATTATGGACACCTGTGCAAAAGCGACATGTTTCTCACATATCCAGCCTAGCAAGGGTCCTCGTTGTTTTGTGATCCTCAAACAGAACACACAATAATTTCCGAGTTTAAAGAGCACGTGCACTATACTCGCAGATAGCAGAAGCCACCTCTTGTAGCACCCTGGTGCATCTCCGTGAAAGATCTCATGATTGCGAAAACCACGATTCCACCTGATGTTTCAAATATGAGTCAGCGAGTCATAGTGATACAGCGTGGAAATAGGCCCTTCGGCCAGTCTTGCCCTTAACGGTAATCATTTTCCAGCTACACTCGTCCCACCTGCTCGCTTTTGTCCCGCATCTCTGCAAACCTGTCCTATCTATGTACACGCCAAACTCTATCTTACATAATCATAATCATAATCATACTTTATTATCAAGAATGTTTTCCAACATACGAGGAATTTCATTTGGCAAACAGTCATACCAATAAAAAGCACTAAACACACACAGTTCATTTTACCATAAACACCCACAACAGTTACTCCTCCTCATTCCTCACTGTGATTGAAGGCGAATAAAAGTTCAATCTCTTTCTTGCGGTCGGTGGCCTCGAGCCTTCCGTTGACGGGGCGATCTTGGCTCCCGTAGCCGACGACGTTTGGGCCCTCCGGGTCGGTGCGGTCAAGCTCCTACATCGGGGGGGGGGGGGGGGGGGTCAGCTCCGGGTCGAAACCTTTTGCGTCGTTTGGAGCTTCCCGACGTCGGTGTCTACCGGAAAGCTGCGAGCTCCTCGACGGTGAAATCAGCAGGTCCAGGTTGGAGCGTCGATTCCAGGCCAGGATCGGCTCCGATGGTTAGTTCACGTCCCCACAGTTGGGCTCAAAGTCAGTAATGTGAGGAATAAGATGATTAAACCACCATCATTGTGAGGGGCCGAGTGGTTGTAGTCACCGACCTTGTGATGGGCCGAGTAGTTGGAATCACCAACCTTGTGATTCGAACAAACAGTCAGACCTTCAGAGCTGTTGATAACATTGTAGAATAACAAGATGAGGTAAGGAATGTAGCTGACAACACAGAAGCTATTCTTTAGGTCAAAGGCAATTAAGTGGGTAAGGGCGACAGCTGCTGAGCATGCTTGATTAGATAAATGAATATTAACTTTGCGCCCCTCATGACAAAGAACCTAATTTAAATGTACATGCGATGTATGATGTGGGAGGAGAGGGAATGATTGATGACGCAAGGAGGGGAGTGTTGGAAGATTGTGAACCTCGGTACCCTGATTGGAAGGGGTCAGAAGGGGAGGCGTCCGATCAATAAAGACTGTATACTGAATTGTATAAAAATAGACGTTTTTCCTTTGCTCGGTGTGTCTCAACTTGGAGAGGCACCCGATTCTGCAGACTGGCAGATAAAGCATTTCTTGTTTCCACGATTTAGTCTCTGAGTAGTGATTGTGAGCACAAACCATATATCTCACAGTAACTTGCAAGGCGATTGTAAAAGGTTATTACTGACCACCTCCCCTACCCCCTCATAAATCAAACAAGAGAACATTGACACATACTTTTGAAACACACTAAACATTTTTAAAAAAGAAGACGAAAAGACAGACAGACTGATGGCGAGGCTGCCATCGTGCGGCGCCCCCTTGTGTTAAATGTTGTTACAGGTCAGGATACTCCCTGTCACAGCTACCCCTGCTGTCTGGATGTTCCATATAACCACCGCCCTTGTGATAAGGTTACCCATCAGATTCCTATTTAAATCCCCCCCCCCCCCCCCCCCCCCCCCCCCCCCCTCCTTCGCAGAGAATGATAAATGAAGATCTAACAATTATTTCCCTTTCGACCAAGTGGACTGGTCTTATCTTTTCACAGTGTGGACATTTTTCAATTGGGAGAAAACGTTGTAGTGGCCTGTAGCCGCCACAACGTTACATTTATGTGTGAGGCTTTAATACACTAATCAAACAGCCAGAATTTTAACAAATCAAATGCTTTCACCTAAATTTTATTTATCTAGGGATAACAGTCAAGCATGTGCTCTTTCTCCAATGTTATTTGCTTCAGGGGAGGGTAGTGGGATACATCTCCGCATTTTTCACTTATTCGTTAGTTCAGTGGCTTTCTTCATTCTTGTTCGTATATTTCTTCCTTTCCATTCTCTCCTTTTTTCTTTCTTTCCGATTCACTTTATAGTTTATAAAATGTTAAAACTGAAGCTGTGGGGAAATTGTATAATTGTTAGGTCGATTATTTTCTCCTTGTACAATTGCTTCTAATGAATATTTAAGCAATTGAATTAAAAAAATATTTACATTAATATTACCCCCTCCCTATGCTGTCGTGGGAATTATGACATCTACGTATGAGAAGCTTGTCAGAGGTGCCTGTGGAGGTGCAGTCGTTGGTGGAAAGGGAATAGAGGAGATGATAGAATAGGCAGCCTTGTGGTGTTCCTATGCTGACCGTTTGCGGGTCTGCGATCTGCTTTCCCAGCCTCACATGCTGCTTCTTGTCTGTCAGGAAGATGGTAATCCACCGTCAGAGAGGTTCAGGCACAGTCAACTCTGAACTTTGTAGTGTAGTAGCTCTGGCACAATGGTGTTGAATGCAGAGCTAAAATCAACAAACAGGATTCTCATATAGGTGCACTGGCGGTCTTGGTGCAGTGTAGGCCCAGGTAGGCTGCATCATTCACAGATGTATTGCCCCGATATGCACACTGCATAGGGTCCTGCAGGGGGATCGTCATATTTTTCTGCTTCGCCAGCACAAGCATTTCAAGAGTCTTCATGACTACAGGGGTCAGTGCGGCAGGCCTGTAGTCATTAAAACAAGTAATCCTTGCCTTTTTGGGTACAGAGACAATAGTGGAGACTTTGAAACAGGCACGGACAGTACATGTTTGCAGGGACTGGTTAAAAATGTATGTATAGTGCCAGTTGTTTGGCACAGAGCTTAACAGTGGAGGGGGAAACTTTGACGGGTCCTGGAGAATTACATCTTTTTTTGTCTTCTGAAAAGCCTCCTCACATCCTCTATTTTTTATTATTGATGAAGTGATGTTGAATATGCAGGCAAACTGGGAAAATCAGGTTGATACTGAACCGCAAGAAAGTGAATTTGTAGAGTGCTTAATGGGGGGACTTGATAGAGGTCTTTAAAATGATGAGAGGGATAGACAGAGTTGATGTGGACAAGCGTTTTCCTTTGAGAATAGGGAAGATTCAAACAAGCGGACATGACTTCAGAATTAAGGGACAGACGTTTAGGGGTAACATGAGGGGAACTTCTTTACTCAGAGAGTGGTGGCGGTGTGGAATGAGCTTCCAGTGGAACTGGTGGAGGCAGGTTCGTTGGTATCATTTAAAAATAAATTGGATAGGCATATGGATGAGAAGGGAATGGAGGGTTATGGTATGAGTGCAGGCAGGTGGGACTAAGGGAAAATACTTGTTCGGCACGGACTTGTAGGGCCGAGATGGCCTGTTTACGTGCTGTAATTGTTATATGGTTATATGGATGGATTCTTAGAGCAGCTTGTAGTGGGGTCTACCAGGGAAAAGGCAGTTTTTGGTTTAGTGTTGTGTAATGAACTAAATTCCAAAAGGGAACCCAAGGTAAGGGAACCAGTAGGAGGTAGCGACTACAATATGACAATATTTAACCTGCAATTTGAAAGCCAGAAGATGAAATCGGATGTGCCAGTATTAAATCTGAGCAAAGAGGACTACAGAAACAGGAGGGAGGAGCTGGCCAAAGTCGACGAGAAAGGAATGATGATGGAACAGGAATTGCTGGGAACAATCCGGAAGATGCATGGTTTTTTTTCATTCAAACGAGGAAGAAAGATTCCAGGTGGAGAAAGAGGCGACCGTGGCTGACAGGAGATGTCTAGGACTGAATGAAACTAAAAGAGAAAGCATATAATGCAGTAAAGTTTCGTGGAAATCCAGAAGATTGGGAAGCTTTTAAATAACAACAGAAGGAACTAAAAAGGAAATATGTGGAGAAAAGATGAAATACGAAGGGAAGCTAGCCAATTATATAATAGAGGATAGCAAGAGTTTGTTTAGTTATACAAACAGTAAGGAAGAGGCATGAGTGGACGTTGGGACTTGGACCTCTGGAGAATGATGCAGGAGAAGTGATAATGAGGAATAACGAAATGGCAGAGGAGTTTAATAACTTCTGTGGATCCGTCTTCAGAGTGTACAACACCAGCAACGTGCCTGAAATTCAAGAGATCCGGGGAGTAGAAGTTAGTCGAGCGGTTATTATTACGGAGAAGAGCTTGCCTAGCTGAATGGGCTGACGGTCGATAAGTCTCCTGGACCAGATGGGCTGCACCCTAGGGTTCTGAAAGGGGTGGCTTTAGCGATTGTGGAGGCATTGATAACGGTATTTCACGAATCTCAAGATAGAAACATAGAAACGTAGAAAATAGGTGCAGGAGTCAGCACCGCCATTCATTGTGATCATGGCTGATCGTCCCCTGTCAACAACCCGTGCCTGCCTTATCCCCATATCCCTTGACTCCACTAGCCCTTAGATCTCTATCTAGCTTTCTCTTAAATCCATCCAATGATTTGGCCTCCACAGCCCTCCATAAATTCCATAAATTCACAACTCTCTAGGTGACAGAAGGCCTGAGTGCTTCGCTGGCAGAGAAGCTAAATTGCTTTTTTTCCCGCTTTGAAACATCACAACGACAGCACCCATCTGCTACAGCCCTGCTCCCACCCTCACCTGGCTCCTGTACTACTCCACTCACTGTAAGGGAGCACGATGTCAGACGGGTGCTCCTGGCAGTGAACCCCAAGAAGGCTACCGGCCCAGGTGGAGTACCTGGTAAGGTGCTCAAAGCGTGTGCCCACCGGCTCACCGTCATCTTCACCAGAATCTTCAACCTCCCTCCTATATTGTCTCTACACTCACGACTGTAGTCCGGCCCACAACAACAACCGCATCGTCAAGTTTGCTGACGACACTACAGTAGTCGGACTCATCTCAAGGGGAGACGAGGCAGCCTACAGAGAGGAAATCCTGAAGTTGACAGCCTGGTGCTCAGAAAACAACCTGGCTCTGAACACCAAGAAGACAAAAGAGCTCATTGTCGACTTCAGGAGGCACAGCATCGACTTAGCCCCCCTATACATCAACTGCGAGTGTGTGGAGAGGGTCTACACCTTCCGGTTTCTCGGCGTCCTCATCTCCGCTGACATCTCCTGGACAGACAACATCACAGCGGTTATCAAGAAAACTCAGCAGCGGCTGTACTTCCTGAGAGTTCTCAGGAAGTACAACCTGGACTCCAACCTGCTGCTGACCTTCTACCGCTCGTCCATTGAGAGCCTGCTGACATACTGCATTACAACATGGTATGGCAGCTGCGCCATGGCAGACAGGGAGAAGCTTCAGAGGGTAGTTCGGGCAGCACAGAAGATCATTGGCTGCCCTCTCCCCGCTCTGATGGACATTTACACATCCCGCTGCCTCAGCAGGGAGAAGAACATCATCAAGGACAGCTCCCATCCTGCGTTTGGCCTGTTCGAACTGCTCCCCTCAGGGAGGCGCTATAGGTGCATCAGAACAAGGACAAACAGACTCAAGAACAGTTGCTTTCCAAAAGCCATAACCTCCCTGAACTCACACGTGTATTGACTTCACAGCCAAACCCCCGGACTTCCACCTATCCACCTACTGTAATTTGTACTGTAACTGTAATTGTTTTATGCTGTCTTATTTATTCATTCTATTTATCCATTGTCTTTTTATAGATATGTATATAGCGCCGCAGAACTGTGCTCCGTATCCCCCCCCCCCCTTTGTTTTGTTTTTTGTTTTTGATTCGTTACATGTTTGCACTGAGTAGGAGCTGCTTTTAATCTCATTGTACATGTGTATAGTGACAATAAAATGGCATTCATTCATACATTCATTCATTCAAATCATCCATTCATTCATTTAATCTTTCCTCATATGACAGTCCCGCCATTCCAGGGATCAATCTCGTGAACCTACGCTGCACTGCCTCAATCGCAAGGATGTCCTTCGTCAAATTAGGAGACCAAAATTGTACACATACTCCAGATGTGGTCTCACCAGAGCCCTATAGATCTGCTGAAGAACCTCGTTACTCCTATACTGAAATCCTCTTGTTATGAAGGCCAACATTCCATTAGCTTTCTTCACTGCTTGCTGTACCTGCATGCCAACTTTCATTTACCGGTGTACAAGGCCGCCCAGGTCTCGCTGCACCTTACCTTGCCTACCTAGAGTTAGGAGTGGTCCCAGATGATTGGAAAATTGTCAATATTACCCCACAGCTCAAAGAGGGAGAAAAGCAGAATAGTAAGAACCAGTTAGTCTGACTACAGTGGATCGTAATATTTTAAGAGTCCATTATAAAGGATGAGGTTACGGAGAACTTACAAGTTCACGATAAAATAGGCTGAAGTCAGGATGCTTTTGTGAAGGGGAGGTCTTGCTTGACAAATTTGTTGGAATTCTTTGAAGAAGTAAATAGTAGAACCGACAAAGGGGAGTAGGCAGATGTTGCTTGCTTAGATTCTCAGAAAGCGTTTAATAAGTTGCCTCAAGTGAGGCTTCTAATGAAGATGAGAACCCACGGTATCATAGGGCGGATACTAGCATGGATGGCGGGCTGTCTGGATGGCAGAAGCCAAAGAATGCCAATAAAGATGATTTATTTTCTGGTTGGCTACCTGTGACTAGCGGAGTTCCGCAAGTGTCGGTGCTGCGTCCGCTTCTCTTCACGTTGTATATTAATGGTTTTAGACGAGGCGACTGAAGGCTTTGTAGACAGGTTTGCGGATAGTACGAAATTAGGTGGAGAGGCAGATAGTGTAGAGAAAGCAGGGGCTCTGCACAAGGATTTTGGGCAGGTTGAGCGAGTGGGCAGACAAGTGGCCGATGGAACATAGTGCAGCAAAGTGTGGACTCGTGCATTTTGGTAGTAGGTATAAAGACATAGACTATGTTCTAAATGCGGAGAGAATCCTGGCGCTCATGGAGTAGGAAGTGGTGGGGCCGGATTCCCCAAAGATTAATCAGCAAGTAGCATCTGTAATAAAGAAAGGAAATTCAATGCTAGCATTTATTTCAAGAGAGATTGTATACACAAACAGGGATGGATTGCTGAGCTTCCATAATGCGCTGGTAAGGCCTTTGGAATTTTATGAGAAATTTTAGGTACGATATCTGAGGATGAACGTGATGGCTCTGGAAAGGGTCCAGATGAGGTTTGCAAGAATGATTCCAGGACTATGTAGGTTGACCGAAGTTCAGTGTTTCGCGGCACTGCGCCTGTACTCGTTGTAGTTTAGAAGAATAAGGAGTGATGTCATTGAAACATAATGAATAGTGAAAGGCTTGGATAGAGTCTATGTGGGAATGATGTTTCCACTAGTGTGAGAGTTGAGAACCAGAGGTCACAGCCTTAGAATTAATGGACATTCTTTTAGGAAGGAGATGAGGTGAAATGTATTTCATCAGATGGTGGTGAATCTGTAGAATGCTTTGCCGCAGAAGGCTGTGGATATGTTTAAAGCAGGGATAGATTTTTGATCAATACAGGTGTCAGAGGTTATGAAGAAAAGGCAGGAGAATAGGGTTAGGATGGAGAGATTGATCATCCATGAGTGAATAGGCCGAAATGTCTAATTCTACTATCATTAATGACTTATCTGAGGCTGCACCTGACCTGAGATTGGCTGCTCAGACTTTCCAAGAATATTCTTCGTATACCAGCCTGGTGTTCAGAGTGTTTTAGTGTAGAGGACAGAATACTTGTTTCCGACCAGGATACTTTGTGCAGTATCTGGTCTGACAGTGCAAGCAAGATGCCTACACTGTACGCCCTTTCCTTAACGTTTGGAGCTGTTGTACATTGCAGTGGACTTACACGGTGTGGTTGCGTTAGTTTGTACTTGGTCTAAGGCAACCATTGCCTGTGTAAAACGGTCAATAGCTTCCCAGTCTCATTTGGTCGTGTTGACGCCCCCTACATTTCAGTACACCGTTGCTCTGTTGCGGTTTTCAGAAGGTCCATCTCTCCGTAGCCCAGATGTAGTTTTCACCGTCATTACACAATTCGGATTATACTTGTGTTTCTGTCAATGGCTGCCCACTGCAATTAGCAGAGTGCCGGTCTCTTGCTTTCTTATCTATATTACTAAAAGTCTGATCTTGACCGCTTTTGGCCCACTTGGCTGCGATTTCCGAGAGAACGCCGCCACATACGGCCGTCATTTTTGGCCACCTCGCTCAGAGCCCACGTCTGCCTTCCTGGACCAGAGGATTGTTTCCATCGATGACAAATCAGAGATATATTAATGTTTTTGTTTGTTTAAACACCATTCTCCCTGCTGCCCCTGCTGGAGGGACGGGGATCGACTATAAAACCAGGACGTGGTGTGCCTCAATCAGTCTCTGCAAGATCTAGGTCATGTCTCTCCGATCACTGAATAACACTGAACACATGTCTACTCAACTGTGAGTGCTCTTAATATGGTTTGAAAATGAAAATATGGTTAGTTTGAAGTAAAAAGGCACTGCCTGCAAATGGTTGTTTGGGGGGGTTTGGGTTGAAGTAAAAAGGTACTCTCTCTCTCTGCCCACCTCTCTCTCCGCACCTCTCCCCCCCAATTCTCTCTGCCCCCTCTCTCTCCCCCCCCCCCCTCTCCTCCCCCTCCGAACCCCCCTCCCCGCTCCCCTCCCCCCATTCTCTCTCCCCTCCTTTTCTCCTCCTCCCTCCATCCCCAGCCCCACCCTCCCTCTCCTCCACACCCCCCTGCCCCCTTCCCTCCCGCTCCCGCTCCCCTGCTCCCCACCTCTCCCCCCCTCCCCTCACCGAACCCCCCTCTCAGCACACCCCTCTCTCTCCCCCTCACTCAACACCCCCCCCTCCCCCTCTCCCACCACCCTCTCCCCCCTCTCTCTCTCTCTCTCTCTCTCCCCTTTTATTCCCCCTCCTCCCCCCTCCATCCGCTCCGCCACCCTTCCCTCCCCTAACCCCACACCCCTTCACAGCCCCTACCCTCTTCCCACCACCTTCCCTCCCTGCTCCCCCTCCCCTCACCCCCTCTGAGCACTCCCTCTCTCTCTCTCGCTCACTCTCACCCCGCCTCTCGTCCCCCCTCCCCTCTCTCTCTCCTCCACTCCCTCTCTCCCCTCCTCCCCCAACTTTCCACCCTCACCCACCATCCCTCTTCTCCTCCCCTCCACCCCCTCTCCCTCTTGCCCCTCTCTCTGTGGCTCTGCCCCTTCTCTCTCTTCCCTCACTCTCTCCCCCCCGCCCCCCCCCCCACCCCTCTGTAGATGTGACTGCAAGTTGGGGGCTATGCGTCAGTAGATAGCGTGGTTATGGGGTAAAATGAGCAAATTAATAATATTAATATAATATAAGGGGATAATTAGCGTGTGTTCTGTGGGTTACTTAGTGTGTGTGATGGTGCATGCCGCCCCCCTCCCCCCCCCCCCCCCCCCCCCCCCCCCTACAACCGCACGTTGCGGGAACAGACCCAACGGGTCTGCACTTTGTCTAGTCGTCTATATAATTAAAAGTCTCATCTTGATCACTGCGCATTGATTTTTAGAAAAAAATGCTACAACGTATGGCTGTGATTTGTGGCCATCTTAGTCATCCTCCGCTGATCAGGCCACGATGATTTTTCCTATCGGTGAAAAATAAAAGAGTTATTCGTGTTTAAAAAAATCTTTAAATTCTCTCTCCCGTCAATCACTGCCATGGACGTAACGCCCCTTCCGGGGGTAATGGGCGGAACTATAAAAGCCTGGATGTCTGGATGTGGCTCAGTCTCTCTGCAAGATCGCGAGGGAGAGGCCACCACTCTCATTCTGTTGTGGATCAACACAAATCAAATCAACTGTGAGTGTGCAATGAACTTGATTAAATTATTTGTAAGTCCTTGGTGAAAATGAAACGAGTTGTTTGGCCTGCTGACCTGCCTGTACTTGAAACTGAAATGTTGTATTTATTAAATACGAGTTTGTTCAGTTCAAAATACCCACAGTGGAGTCCCGCTCATTTTGTGACTATGAGTGTGAGTGTGTGTGTGTGTGTGTGTGTGTGTGAGGGGGGTGGGGGGGGTAGTGTGTGTGTTTGTGCGTGTGCATGGTGTGTGTGGACTCTCTGCTTGCACTCTGCTTTGAGTGCTGTGAGGTTGGACATGTTGCCTGCACTCTGCTTGTAGTGCTGTGAGGTTGGACTTGTTGCCTGCACACTGCTTGGAGTGCCGTGAGTTTGGACATGCTGCCTGCACCATGCTTGGAGTGCCGTGAGGTTGGACGTGCTGCCGGCACTCTGCTTGGCATGCTGTGAGGTTGGACTTGCTGACTGCATTGCGCTTGGATTGCTATGAGTTTGGACTTGCAGCCTGCCCTCTAATTGGAGTGCTGTCAGGTTGGACTTGCTGCCTGGACCCTGCTTGGAATGCTGTGAGTTTGGACTTGCTGCCTGCACTTTGCTTCGTGTGCTGTGAGGTTGGATTTGCCTTCACTGAATTATGACTTTTGAGGTAAATTCTCAGATTTTCATTGTTAAAATTTGATCACTCAATCTCTCTAAATTAAAATAGGCTTTTTTTAATCAACAGCAAAGAAAAAAATCTAGAGGCAGTGAGCAGCAAAACAAGAAACACAACAAGAAAGAATCTTATCTTTAACACATCATCATTTAATCTCATCATTAACTTTTAACTTGTTGTTGTATTTTGTTATTCACATTTTAAACGTAAGTAAAGCCTATTTCCACATCCCATGCCTGCGTGTTCTTCATCAAAATGGGAACCTAATAGGCAGGATGGCTGCGCTGTCGGAGAGCTACTAAGAGTGCATGGGGGGGAGGTTAAGAGGAGATGGACTGGCAGAATGGGAAGGGGCTGAGTGGGGGGGGGGGGGGGTGAAGGGAGGAGGGTTGACTGAGTGAACTGCCACCACACCAGCCGTGAGTGACTGGACTGCCAGTCTGGCATCTGTAAGTGCCTGAAGTGTCAGTCTACCAGCCATGACTTAAGTGAACTACCAGCCCACAGCCCTGACTCACTGACCTGCAAGTCCAATAATCCATTCAGTACACAATGTCTATAAAACCCCTCTGGAAACCGGCCCCTCAAGTAGAAAAACTGTAGAAAAAATTGAAAATGTCTAAAATTGATTGTCCATCCGCTTACCCTTCTCTCTCACACAGTCTGTTACCTGTTTCCGGCAGAATTTCTGGCAGTTTCTCAGCTGCCAGCCCACCAGGCCTGAGTTACTGCGCTGCCAGTCTGTCATGCCTGAGTGACTGAGGTACCAGGCCTGAGTGGCCGAGCTGCCTGGCCTGAGTGACTGAGCTGCCTGGCCTGCGTGACTGATCTGCCTGGCCGGAGGAACTGAGCTGCCTGGCCTCAGTGACTGAGCTGCCTGGCCTCAGTGACTGAGCTGCCTGGCCTTAGTGACTGAGCTGCCAGGCTTCAGTGACTGAGCTGCCAGGCCTCAGTGGCTGAGCCGCCAGCCCATGAATCAGTGTGAATCTAAATGGATGACCTGACGTGAGTGGTTGAAAGACCTCGGGAAGGAACCAGAAAAAAACCCACAAGTTGCCTCTTGTGGCTGGGAATCGCAGCAGTCATTCTCTCCTTGTCTGGAGGGCTCGTGTGTTTCGCTCAGCCAATACCGGTAATGGAGATAATGTAAGAAATTCCAGGATTTTCAGATGTTTTCTTTTATCCCGTAGTGTTTTAGCATTATCCACAATGTGTGTGACGAAGATGGTGATCCGGCCATCGTCAATGGCGTCGATCGTGGTGAAATAATACAGGGAACGTCATGGAGGTCCAGTTCCGAGCTGTTGGCCTGTCATTAATCGATCTGCTACTCTGTGTCTGGTACTCAGTGGCAGGGTGGTCTCTGTGCTGAGTGGTATCGACGCTGGAGCTGTTGACACTCAGCGAGCGTCGCCAATGACACCCGAAACTGTGACCGTGCATTGTTCAGGGAACAGCCAGGTTCTGTTTGTGACTCCCTCGTGTTGGCCGCTATATCAGTATCCCGGACACGCAGATCAGCTCTTTCGAGGTGGAACCGCTCGGTGAATGAAGGGACTGGCGGCTACTGTGGTGGGAGACAGAGCATCCCGTGTCCTTGCCCTACCCAATCGTTCGTTTCATCCGCCTCCATTTAATTGCCCTGGCGGCCATAAGGCAAATACCAAATATCTCTCGATTGGATAAGGAGACTGGAGCCACGAGAGAAAGCATCCGCTCGCGCGGGAAACGGCGGACAATCAGGGTCAGAGGAGCGGATCCAACCCGGATCCTGTGAGCCACTTATCTTTTCATTGCCTAAAACTTATAATTTCATTTACACTTGAAACTCAGCAGTAAATGTCACTCGGAAATCTTTTCAGTTCAGGGTATTTTGAGTGTACGCCACATACTATATCATCCTTCCTCCGTTCTTTCGCAGTTAACTTGGTGACGATTGTGATCCTGTCCCGGGGAAAGTGCTGTCACTCCAAATGCATCACTCGCTACCTGATGGGAAAGGCATTGTCCGACCTCGTGGTTCTCATCATTGATGTCATAATAAGGTCCATTGTTTGAATGTATTTCCCGCTGTCGTTCTTCACCATTTCCCCCGTGTGCTCCCTCAACTGTACCCTGGCCAACGAAGCCACAACAATCTCTATATATCTCATAGAAACATATGAAACATAGAAAATAGGTGCAAGAGTAGGCCATTCGGCCCTTGGAGCCTGCACCGCCATTCAATATGATCATGGCTGATCATCCAATTCAGTATCCTGTACCTGCCTTCTCTCCATACCCCCTGATCTCTTTAGCCACAAGGGCAACATCTAACTCCCTCTTAAATATAGCCAATGAACTGGCCTCAACTACCTTCTGCGGGAGAGAATTCCAGAGATTCACCACTATCTGTGTGAAAAAAGATTTCCTCATCTCGGTCCTAAAAGATTTCCCCCTTATCCTTAAACTGTGACCCCTTGTTCTGGACTTGCCCAACATCGGGAACATAGAAACATAGAAATTAGGTGCAGGAGTAGGCCATTCGGCCCTTCGAGCCTGCACCGCCATTCAATATGATCATGGCTGATCATCCAACTCAGTATCCCGTACCTGCCTTCTCTCCATACCCCCTGATCCCCTTAGCCACAAGGGCCACATCTAACTCCCTCTTAAATATAGCCAATGAACTGGCCTCAACTACCCTCTGTGGCAGAGAGGTCCAGAGATTCACCACTCTCTGCGTGAAAAAAGTTCTTCTCATCTCGGTTTTAAAGGATGTCCCCTTTATCCTTAAGCTGTGACCCCTTGTCCTGGACTTCCCTAACATCGGGAACAATCTTCCTGCATCTAGCCTGTCCAACCCCTTAAGAATTTTGTAAGTTTCTATAAGATCCCCTCTCAATCTTCTAAATTCTAGATAGTATAAACCAAGTCTATCCAGTCTTTCTTCATAAGACAGTCCTGACATCCCAGGAATCAGTCTGGTGAACCGTCCCTGCACTCCCTCTATGGCAATAATGTCCTTCCTCAGATTTGGAGACCAAAACTGTACGCAATACTCCAGGTGTGGTCTCACCAAGACCCTGTACAACTGCAGTAGAACCTCTCTGCTCCTATACTCAAATCCTTTTGCAATGAAAGCTAACATACCATTCGCTTTCTTTACTGCCTGCTGCACCTGCATGCCTACCTTCAATGACTGGTGTACCATGACACCCAGGTCTCGCTGCATCTCCCCCTTTCCCAATCGGCCACCATTCAGATAGTAATCTACTTTCCTGTTTTTGCCACCAAAGTGGATAACCTCACATTTATCCACATTATACTGCATCTGCCATGCATTTGCACACTCACCCAGCCTATCCATGACTCCGATGAGTCCGACTCCGAATACCCGCGCGCGGCCAGTGCCCGTGAGCATTGGGTCCGGTTGGAGCGGCTTCAGGAGCAGTCACGAGCGGCCAGTGCCCGTGCGCATTGGAGCCGGTTGGAGCGGCTGGAAGCGGGAAACAAAAGCAGCCGCGACGGCCAGTGCCCGTGAGCATTGGAGCCGGTTGGAGCTGCTGCAGGATCAGGAACAGCCGCGAGCGGCCAGTGCCCGTGGGCATTGGGGCCGGTTGGATCGGCTGGGGAAACAGGAGCAGCCGCAAGTGGCCTATGCCCGAGAGCATAAGAGCCTGTTGAAGCGGCTGCTGGAGGAAATACTCCAAGTGGCAGGCTCCGGGAGATGGAGGCTAGCCACAGTGGGCAGTTAGTAAGCCCCACAGCAGTACCTCTTGTAGGGCTGCACAGTGTTTCTCCCTCATCAGAGGGGAGCACGGAGAGTCAATTCTGGACTGACCCCGAAGAGGGGAGTGATCAACATACCTCTAGTATGCCTGGGGTGAAAGAAAACATGTTTGGATATGGTGTCCCAGTTTATCCAACCCGACCAAACTGGCCTAAACCTGGAGCCGAAATTAGCGGTAAGCATTGACTACATGTCTTTTAACCAACTACAGGGACAGGTATTATCGGACACCACAGCACGGCACTTACCACCAGGGAACTGCAAGTCGCTAAATGTTCCCAGTGTCAACCAGTGCATCTGGAAACATGGTGGGGCATCAATTAGAAACAGGGACTTAAAAATACAGAAAGTCCTAAAAGTCCTAAGAGCAGGAATTACGGCTTTTGCCCGCACGTTGAATGAGCAAAACATGACCCTAGACCACCAAGATGCACTGGCTTTACTCTGCAACTCACAATACGAGTTAAACAATATTAGGAAAAGTGCTATCCAACCGGCTTAGACCCATAATTCACAGGCTTCTGCAAACCAGGAACCTCCAAACCATCAATACTACTATTTAGAGGGCATTTATCAAACCAAGTCAAAGAACTTGACGAAGGGGCGAAACCCCTGGGGCTCATAAAAGCAGCATCCAAAAGCTACTACGGCCAAAAACATCACCCCTACACACCCACCAGTCGGCCAAGACAAACTGGAGAAAGCGCAAAACCAGGAACACCCAACATCGGTCTTTTTTAGGCCATGCCCAGACCGACCTTCTGGAAAATGCGCAAGCCCTCAACACCAGCCCAACTACAGACACAGACAACGGCGCCTCAACGTCCACGGAGGATGCCGAAGAAGTAACACACCTACCACTGGTAACTATGGAGGTAGGTGGGTCCGGTTCCTTAAGAATTAAAGGGAGCATGTAAGTTGGTGGGAGATTACAATATTATTTGGATGCATGGAATAAGTTAACTACCGACACTTATATTCTAAGCAGTATCCAGGGTTATACCATAGAATTTATACAAAAACATAACCCTCCAGTTCAGCATGTACCGAACCGAATGTTCGTGCTCACAGGCATAGAAAAATCTAAAGCACATGCTGAACTACAGCGGCTGTATAAAAAAGGAGGAATTGAGAAAACCCAACACGAATCACAGGAATTCGTATCCAACATCTGTATAAAAAACAAGAAAGATGGTGGTTGCCGCATCATCATCGACTTAACTACTTTGAATACCTTTGTACAATATATTCATTTCAAGATGGAAACCTTTGTTACTGCTAAGCAATTGATTCCCGAAGGCTACTACATGGCAAGCATCGATTTAAAAGATGCTTACTATACAGTACCCACAAGAGGTGACCACAGCTGCTATTTAAAATTCAACTGGATGGGTCAGCTCTGCCAATACAGGGCACTACCTAATGGGCTAACATCAGCCCCAGGCTGTTCACAAAAAATTGAAACCAGCCCTAGTGTTACTGCGGAAACAAAAACACATGGTAATGGCATATCTAGATGACATACTTATTGTTGGCACAACTTTGGAACTGGCTAAACAAGCGGTAACAGCCACAAAACAATTGTTTGGAAAACGGGGGTTTATCATCCATCCAGTTCAGTCTAAATTAACGCCTTCAACAAAAATGGATTATGTGGGGTTCACCATTAACTCAGTTCTCATATCAGTGACTTTTCCGAAAGAAAAGGTTACAGCTTTAATAGAGGATTGTAGCGAAATCTTTGACATCACCAAACCATCCATTAAACTGGCATCTAGAATAATTGGGACGATAGTGGCTGCATTTCCAGCCACACAATTCTGACCTTTACACTATCGAAATTTACTGCGAGCAAAAATAAGAGCACTCAAACTTAATGGTGGCTATTTTGACACACCAATGAAGCTACCAACAGAGGCCATAATGGAACTAAAATGGTGGGAACATAACGTCAGGTATTGTTCCAATCCAATAATTATCAGCACCCCGTCTATGGTACTACAAATTGATGCCAGTGCACTTGGTTGGGGTGCTACCAATTCCATCTCCAGCTGTGGAGGGAGATGGAATGCACAGGAGGCATCATTATTACAAACACTGGGCATAAACTATAAGGAAATGTTAAGTGCATTCCATTGCCTTAAGTCATATTGTTCTGGGTTAAATCACCAGCATGTTAGACTACAAATTGACAACACCACCGTGGTAGCATATATCAACCATATATGTGGAAACAAATCGACATCATGTGGCAATCTGGCCAACACAATTTGGCAATGGTGTATCCAGAGAGATATTTGGATATCAGCTGCCTACTTACCAGGTAAACTAAATCTAGTGGCAGAGACCAGGTCACGCAAATTCAATAAAAAACACTGAATGGATGTTGGATAAAAATGTATTTGCTGAAATTACATCATGGACTCGTTTCCACGGCATAAAATCACAGAGCTTTAAAATCTTCACGTAGTCACTCACGTGACTCCGAAGTAAAATAGTAAGATTAAACGAGAACTTACCAGTTTGAAGTTTGATCGTTATTTTATGAGGAGTAACGTTGAGGAATTATGTGCCCTCCGCTCCCACCCTTGATCATATACTCAACTGGTATCTCTTCTCTAATCTTACTATGTTTAGTCATTACAGTTATTTGTGATTTCACACCGCTGCTTTGAAGAATTACTAGCATGCGTCCTGGTGGGGTTCTTCACGTAATCCCTCAAGGTTACTGCTCATAAAATAACGATCAAACTTCAAAATGGTAAGTTCTCGTTTAATCTTACTATTCTAGCAGTTTCCCCACTACCGACATTAGACTAACTGATCTGTAATTCCCCGTTATCTCTCTCCCTCCCTTATTAAAAAGTCGTGTTACATTAGCTACCCTCCAATCCTGAGGAACTACTCCAGAATCTAAAGAGTTTTGAAAAATTATCTCTAATGCATCCACTATTTCTGGGGCTACTTCCTTAAGTACTCTGGGATGCAGCCTATCTGGCCCTGGGGATTTATCGGCCTTTAATCCATTCAATTTACCTAACATCACTTCCCGGCTAACCTGGATTTCACTCAGTTCCTCCATCTCATTTGACCCCGGGTCCCCTGCTATTTCCGGCAGATTATTTATGTCTTCCTTAGTGAAGACAAAACCAAAGCAGTTATTCAATTGGTCTGCCATGTCTTTGTTCCCCATGATCAATTCACCCGTTTCTGACTGCAAGGGACCTACATTTGTTTTAAGTAATCTTTTTCTCTTCACATATCTATAAAAGCTTTTGCAGTCAGTTTTTATGTTCCCTGCCAGTTTTCTTTCATAATCTATTTTCCCTTTACTAATTAAGCCCTTGGTCATCCTCTGCTGGTCTCTGAATTTCTCCCAGTCCTCTGGTAGGCTGATTTTGCTGGCTAATTTGTACGCTTCATCTTTTGTATTGATACTATCCCTGATTTCCCTTGTTATCCACGGATGCACTACCTTCCCTGATTTATTTTTGTTGCAAACTGGGATGAACAATTGTTGTAGTTCATCCATGCAGTCTTTAAATGCCTTCCATTGCATATCCACCGTCAACCCGTTAAGAATCAATCGCCAGTCTATCTTGGCCAATTCACGTCTCGTACCCTCAAAGTTACCTTTCTTTAAGTTCAGGACCCTTGTTTCTGAATTAACGATGTCACTGCCCAGCCTAATGAAGAACTCAACCATATTATGGTCACACTTGCCAAGGGGCCACGCACAACCAGACTGCTAACTAACCCTTCCTCATTACTCAATACCCAGTCTAGAATAGCCTGCTCTCTCGTTGGTTCGTCTACATGTTGGTTTAGAAAACTATCCCGCATACATTCCAAGAAATCCTCTTTCTCAGCAGCCTTGCCAATTTGATTCACCCAATTTATATGTAGATTGAAGTCACCCATTATAACTATTTTACCTTTGTTGCACGCATTTCTAATTTCCTGTTTGATGCCATCCCCAACTCCACTACTACTGTTAGGTGGCCTGTACACAACTCCCACAAGCGTTTTCTGCCCCTTAATGTTTCGCAGCTCTACCAATATCGATTCCACATCCTCAAATCTAATGTCCTACCTTCCCATTGCGTTAATCAACTCTCTAACCAGCAACGCTACCCAACCTCCTTTCCCTTTCTGTCTATCCCTCCTGAATATTGAATATCCCTGGATGTTCAGCTCCCAGCCTTGGTCACCCTGGAGCCATGTCTCCGTGATCCCAACTATATCATAGTCATTAATAGCTATCTGCACATTTAACTCATCCACCTTATTACGAATGCTCCTTGCATTGAGACACAAAGCCTTCAGGCTTGTTTTTACAACACTCTTATCCCTTATACAATTATGTTGAAAAGTGTCCCTTTTTGATTTTTGCCTTGGTTTTGTCTGTCTGCCTGCCACTTTTACTTTTCACCTTGCTACCTATTGCTTCTATCCTCATTTTACACCCCTCTACGCTCACACACTTAAGAACCCCTTTCCCTTTAACTCCATCCTCTACTATCCCATTCGACACTCAACCCCTTATTCAGTTTAAAACCACCCGTGTAGCAGTGGCAAACCTGCCTGGCAGAATGCTGGTCCCACACCTGTTAAGATGCAATCCGTACAATTCCCCCTTACCCCAAAACAGATCCCAGTGATCTAAGAATCTAAATCCCTGCCCCGTGCACCAGTTCCTCAGCCACGCGTTCAGGTCCCGTATCTCCCTGTTCCTGCTCTCGCCAGCAAGGGGAACTGGAAGCAACCCGGAGATAACAACCCTGGAGCTCCTGCTTCTCAGCATTTTTCCGAGCTCTCTAAAGTCACTTAGCAGAATATTCATCCCCTTCTTTCCGACATCGTTTGTGCCGTCATGCACTACCACTTCTGGATGTTCCCCTTCGCCCTTGAGGATTTTTTGCACTCTGTCCGTGACATCCTGGATCCTGGCACCAGGAAGCAGCACACCATTCTCGCATCCCATCTGTTGCCGCGGAAACCCCTGTCCGTACCTCTCACAATGGAGTCTCCCACTACAATAGCGTTGCCTGCCTTAGCCCTTTTTGGTTATGGCTCAACAGCCCTATTCTCACACCTCCCACTGCTGAAAGACTCATCCATGCCTTCATCTCCTCCCGACTGGACTACTGCAACTCACTTCTTCTTGGCATCAGCTCCACCTACATCAACCGACTCCAACTGGTCCAGAACGCAGCCGCCCGACTCATCACCCACACAAATTCCTGGCATCACATCATTCCAGCCCTCAAACAACTCCACTGGCTTCCCATCTCCCACCGGATCAACTACAAAATCCTGATCCTCACCTACAAAGCCCTCCACCATCTGGCCCCCCATATCTCACTGACCTCCTCTCCCCCTACCAACCCTCACGGTCCCTCAGATCCACATCAGCCGGTCTCCTCTCCATCCACTAGTCCAAACTCCGCAGTTTTGGGTACAGAGCCTTCTCCAGGGCAGCTTCCAGGCTCTGGAACTCCCTCCCCCAACTGATCCGCAATTCCGTGTCCCTCACCGTCTTCCAGTCCCGCCTCAAGACCCATCTCTTCACCTCAGCCTATCCTTAGCCCCAGGTCCCCCTCCCTTTTCATCAGTGCATTAATTGCCAAATATTGTGTTTTGTATTGAATTCTGTCTTTACTTTGTGTACTAGTCATGTCTCTACTATTTATTTCATTCCCCTTACATGTTTTTCCTCTACCTGCTAAATTGTTGTAAGGTGGCCTTGAGACTCTTGAAAGGCGCCCATAAATAAAATGTATTATTATTATTATTATTCGCATCGCAAGCCAGTCCGCCGCTCAGTGTAAACACGTCTTCTGTCCCGACAGCTTCTAAGTGGGTGAACCTGTTCACAAGAGGTACAACACCCGGGGACGTTGGCATACCATGCTTCCCTCCCTTTCTCACTGTCTCCCACCTTCTCTCTTCCACGGGTGATTCTCTCCATGACCCTTAAGGCTTAGCCAGTAATTAGCCATTAGTTGTCTGCGGCGCAGTCTCAACGGCATCTCCCCAGTTTCTACCTGTAGTGCACATAGAGGTGACATCCGCACACCTCCTATACAGACTCTTAGAGCTTCCGCTTGGACTTTGTCCAACTCGGACAACACTGACTTAGATGCTGACCCATAAGCTATACTGCCATACTCTAGTCTGGATCTGATCAGTGATACATAAATACGTTTAAGAGTTAATACATCTGCTCCCCACTCTAAACCTGCCAAGCATCTCATTACATTGATGGGTTTTTTTGCATTTTTCAATTACTTTTGTTATTTTGAGACTAATTCACAATTAAACTTTAATAAATCCCTTTTCCATTTTTCATGCCTGCATGTTCTTTATCATAATGGGAACCTAATAGGCAGGAATGGCTGCTCTGTGGGAGAGCTGCTAAGAGTGCATGGGGGGAGGTTGTAGGGAGAGATGGACTGAATGTGTGTGGGGGGAAGGGGAATGGCAAGGAGCAGAGTGGCGGGGATAAAGGGAGGAGGGCATTGAGTATAGAAGCTGGGATGTAATGTTAAAATTGTACAAGGCATTGGTGAGACCAAATCTGGAGTATGGTGTACAATTTTGGTCGCCCAATTATAGGAAGGATGTCAACAAAATAGAGAGAGTACAGAGGAGATTTACTACAATGTTGCCTGGGTTTCAACAACTAAGTTACAGAGATAGGTTGAATAAGTTAGGTCTTTATTCTCTGGAGCGCAGAAGGTTAAGGGAGGACCTGATAGAGGTCTTTAAAATGATGAGAGGGATAGACAGAGTTGATGTGGACAAGCTTTTCCCTTTGAGAATAGGGAAGATTCAAACAAGAGGACATGACTTCAGAATTAAGGGACAGAAGTTTAGGGGTAATATGAGGGGGAACTTCTTTACGCAGAGAGTGGTGGCGGTGTGGAATGAGCTCCCAGTGGAAGTGGTGGAGGCAGGTTCATTGGTATCATTTAAAAATTAAATTGGATAGGCATATGGATGAGAAGGGAGTGGGGGGTTATGGTATGAGTGCAGGCAGGTGGGACTAAGGGGGAAAAAAAAATTGTTCGGCATGGACTTGTAGGGCCGAGATGGCCTGTTTCCGTGCTGTAATTGTTATATGGTTATATGGTTATATGGTTATATGGAGGAGTGACTGAATGAACTGCCAGCGTACCAGGCGTGAGTGACTTCACTGCCAGCCCACAAGCCATGAGTAAGTGAACTGCCAGCCCACAAGCCATGAGCAAGTGAACTGCCAGCAAGCCAGCTGTAAGTGACTGAACTGCCAGACCAATAATCCATTGTTTACAAGTGACTGAACTTCTAGTGATCTTGATAAGAAGTGAGATTTCAGGGGACTTACAACCAAGGAGGTTACTGTTAATACATCATGTTCACCACAGCAATTAAAACACATCAACAGCAGCAAAATGCAAATGCAGTACCTTGTTCATATTAGTCTGCTCTATATGTAACGTAGTGGGTGAAGCATTTGGAGACAGGGACAAGCTGAGAGGGAATAAGAAGAAAAAGTTTCCATGTCAATGCAGAGGGTGGGAACGTAACAGCAACACCAGGACTGTGAGAAGAACCACAACATTTAGAACTCAATGGAGGAGGACAAAGGGGTTAATTAAGAGGGTGGAAAAAGAACATGAATGAAGCTTTCGGGAATATAAAAATGGACTGTAAAAGCTTCTTTAGATATGTAAAAAGGATCAGATTAGTGAACACAAATGTAGGTCCCTTATAAGCAGAGACATATTAATTTATAATGGAGAAACAAGGAAATGATTGAACTGTTAAATGAGTACTTTAGTTCTGTCATAACTAAGGAAGATACAAACAATCTCCCAGAAATACTAGGGGACTGAGGATTTAATGAGAGGAGGGAACTGAAACTAATTCACATTAGTCAAGAAAAGGTGTTAGTAAACCGTTCAGACTGGAGGCAAATAAATCCCCAGGGCCTGATGGTCCACATCCCAGCGTACTCAAGGAGGTGTACCCCAGAAATCATGGATGCATACATGATCATTTTCCAATTTTAACTGTATCAGTTCCTGTATACTGGAGGGTAGCAAAACCTGAAACTGTTACTGATTTTAGATGTTCAGCTGTAGACATAATGATGGTGGTGCTGGCTCGAAGGGCCGAATGGCCTAGTCCTTCACCTTTTTCTATGTTTCTCACTTTAGGTAGCCCCAGCATTCTCTCTCGCTCTATACCTCCCCCACCTAAGACGCACTAGCTTCTCAGCTAAGAATGGCCTGTCTCTTTTATCATTGTTTCTTTTTTGCATATCTTTCATTCATTGTTCTTCACCTTTCCATATCGCTTGTTTCCCTTTTCCCTAACCAGCCTGAAGAAGGGTCTAGACTTGAAATGTCACCCTCTCCAGAAATGCTGCCTGTGCCACTGAGTTACTCCAGCTTTTTGTGTCTATGGACTGGGCAGTGTTCATCCATTTGTGCAATCATCTATGATTCTGGTCGTTCAAGTTGCTGAACCAGGCCATGATGCAACCAGTCACTGTGTTCTCCACTGTACATCTGCAGAAATTAAATAACATATTTGTTGGCATACTGAATTTACCCAGTCTTAGAAGTAGAAACATTGATGGACTTTCTTTCTGATTGTATCAATGTGCTGGGGCCAGGACAGATCTTCAGAAATATGCATGCCCAGGAATTTGATACAGTTGCATATGGATGTGCAGAGACCCAGTTCCCTGAGCTTGCTCTTGGACTGTGGCTGATTTCCCTTTGTCCATCTCTCTGCCGTCAGTGCTGGAGCTGTACTGGGCAGTCTCCATGCAGTTCTGAGGTGGTTTGTGCAAGTCTGTGCCCTTACAGTGTTGAGAGTGGCTGATGGAAATCTCTCAGACCACAGGCTGTGTCATCTGTACTGGGCTGTGACTTCACAGTGTAGTGCAGGGGGTGTTCCTGTCTTTATCTGTACAGGAGAGGTTGGTGTTGGAAATCTGTTGCCCCACAGGGAAATGTGAGGTCCATGTCATTACATTATTGTGCGGTGTGATGGTCAAATAGTGTGTTTTCCAGGCCTGTCTCCTTGCAGTACAGTGCAGGGAAGTTTTATTGTTTCCTGTTGGTACACGTGACAATAATAAACCTAAATCTTTTTAATTCACACAGTGAGTGCCAGTCATCTGTCATTGTATAAAATACAAGTCATAAAGTGATAGAGCTGTACAGCATGGAAACCTTGTCCATACCAACTAAGTTGACATATTGGGCTAGTCTCTTTTACCTACTTTTGGCCCATATCCCTCTAAAACCTTCCTGGCCTTGTATCTGTCCAAATGTCATAATTGTATCCACTCCTATAGATTCTTCTGGAAGCTCATTCCAGATGTGGACGACACTCTGAATAAAAGTGTTGCCCTTGAGGTTTCTCTTGAGTTTATCTCATTTCACCTTCACCATGTGCATTTTTTATGAATCCTCTACCCGAGGGGGGGAAAAAAACTGTTCATTCAGTTTATCCTGTCCATCAGTTTCAGGTACACATCAAAATGGTCACTGTTTAGCCTTCAAAGCTGCAAAGTATAAAGTCCCAGCCGATCCATCCACTCCCTATAATGCAAGCCCAGGTAACATATGGTGCATCTCTTCTGCACCCGTTCCAATTTAATGACATTCTTGTAAAAGCTGGGCGGCCAGAACCATATACAATACTGCAATCATGGTCTCACCGACGACTTGTGCAGCTGCATCATGATGTGGCAACTTTTGTACTCTATATCTTTCCCAGTGAAGTAAAACATGCAAAGCACCGCCTACACTGCACTGTCCATCTGACTCACCATGTTCAGGGAGCTGTACACCCAGATCTCTGTGTTCTGCCACACGCTTCAGGGTCCTACCATTTATGTGCAAGTCTTGTCCATTGTTTCCTAGACCAAAATGCAACATCTCTTACTTGCCATCTGCCCACCCTAGGGGAGGAGAGTGTTGGTGGAAGTCATTTAAACACAGAGAATCACCGTTCATACCGCTTCACAAGCTAAACATCAGGTGCTGTTCCTCCAATGTCCAGGCGGAAAGGTAAATTGTTGCCGGCCCTGATTTGTCCCGGTCTTTTCTCGCCTCCAATTTTCCACGCCCTCCCCACTCCCTCCCCAATTTCCCCACATCCCCTCCACAAAACCAGACTGAAGAATGGTTGTCAACAAAAACGTCACCAATCCCTTTTCCCCTGAGATGCTGGTTACTCCTGCACTCTGTGTCTATCTTTATTATGAACCAGCATCTGCAGCTCTTTATTTCTACCAGTTCAACACAGGGATTAGCGGAATGATAAATTTAAATTCTGTTGTTGATTGACGGTTGGAAATGACTTTACTCCGTCTTAGTTCCTCCCACTGTTGAGTGCATTGTGCAGGAAGCTTTCGCCATTCTGTTTGTTTATGTGCAACGTATTCCACCCTCGATAGGTTTGTGTCCCGGGTTTCCAAATCCTTCTGGAATTTCCGCCTCCATGTGAGTTTTGGTCGGCCTTTTTTTCTTCTTCCGTCAGGTTGCCAGGTCATTGCTATCTTAGATGCACGATCTGGTGACATTCTGAGTACATGCCCTACAAATTTCATTCTGCGTTCCTCTATCTCCTGGCTGAGAAACTTTGTTGCAGTTTCCCGGTAGATATCCTCATTTGTGATGTGGTCTCTGTAGCTAGTCTTCAGGATCTTCCTCAAGCAACATTGTTGGAATGCATTCAATTTATTTTTCACCTTCACATTGATTTTCCATGTCTCACTGGCAGAGAACGCTGTAGGGAGGATTACAGACTGGAAGAGCTTGAGCTTTAGCATCTTGGATATCCCGCCACTAGAACATAATGCCTGCATTTTTCTGAAGATTGATTTACCAATTTTCTGAAGACTGATTTATCAGCTTTACCAATTCGGGAGTTGATGTCGATCTCTACATCTCCATCTACTGTGAACATGCTGCCAAGAAAGGTAAATCTTGTGGCGTTTTCCACAGGTTCTCCATTGATTATCAGTTGGTCTATTGGTTGCTGGTCTCCAGTCTGCATGGTCTCCAGAGACCATGCAGACTGGAGAAGGTTAACCAGACTGATTCCTGGGATGTCAGGACTTTCATATGAAGAAAGATTGTATATACTCGGCTTGTACTCGCTAGAATTTAGAAGATTGAGGGGGGATCTTATAGAAACTTACAAAATTCTTAAGGGGTTGGACAGGCTAGATGCAGGAAGATTGTTCCCGATGTTGGGGAAGTCCAGAACAAGGGATCACAGTTAAAGGATAAGGGGGAAATATTTTAGGACCGAGATGAGAAAAACATTCTTCACACAGAGTGATGAATGTCTAGAATTCTCTGCCACAGAAGGTAGTTGAGGCCTGTTCATTGGCTATATTTAAGAGAGAGTTGGATGTGGCCCTTGTGGCTAAAGGTATCAGGGGGTATGGAGAGAAGGCAGGTACAGGATACTGAGTTGAATGATCAGTCATGATCATATTAATGATCTGGATGATATTAATGATCTGGATGAGGGAATTGAAGGCAATATCTCCAAGTTTGCGGATGACACTAAGCTGGGGGGCAGTGTTAGCTGTGAGGAGGATGCTAGGAGACTGCACGGTGACTTGGATAGGCTGGGTGAGTGGGCAAATGTTTGGCAGATGCAGTATAATGTGGATAAATGGGAGGTTATCCATTTTGGTGGCAAAAACAGGAGAGCAGACTATTATCTAAATGGTGGCCGATTAGGAAAAGGGGAGATGCAGCGAGACTTATGTGTCATGGTACACCAGTCATTGAAAGTAGGCATGCAGGTGAAGCAGGCAATGAAGAAAGCAAATGGTATGTTAGCTTTCATAGCAAAAAGGATTTGAGTATAGGAGCAGGGAGGTTCTACTGCAGTTGTACAGGGTCTTGGTGAGACCACACCTGGAGTATTGCGTACAGTTTTGGTCTCCAAATCTGAGGATGGACATTATTGCCAATGAGGGAGTGCAGAGAAGGTTCAGCAGACTGATTCCTGGGATGTCAGGACTGTCTTATGAAGAAAGACTGGATAGACTTGGTTTATACTCTCTAGAATTTAGGAGATTGGGAGGGGATCTTATAGAAACTTACAAAATTCTTAATGGGTTGGACAGGCTAGATGCAGGAAGATTGTTCCCGAAGCTACACAAAATTGCTGGAGAAACTCAGCGGGTGCAGCAGCATCTATGGAGCGAAAGAAATAGGCGACGTTTCGGGCCGAAACCCTTCTTCAGACTGATGGTGGGTGGTGAAGGGGGGAGAAGGAAGGAAAAGGGGAGGAGGAGGAGCCCGAGGGCGGGCGGATGGGAGGGTGGGAGGAGACAGCTAGAGGGTTAAGGAAGGGGAGGAGACATCAAGGGCTAGCAAAATTGGAAGAATTCAATGTTAATGCCATCTGGACGCAAGGTCCCCAGGCGGAATATGAGGTGCTGTTCCTCCAATTTCCGCTGTTGCTCACTCTGGCAATGGAGGAGACCCAGGACAGAGAGGTCGGATTGGGAATGGGAGGGGGAGTTGAAGTGCTGAGCCACAGGGAGGTCAGGTTGGTTATTGCGGACTGAGCGGAGGTGTTCGATGAAACGATCGCCCAACCTACGCTTAGTCTCCCCGATGTAAATCAGCTGACACCTAGAGCAGTGGATGCAGTAGATGAGGTTGGAGGAGATGCAGGTGAACCTTTGTCGCACCTGGAACGATTGCTTGGGTCCTTGAATGCAGTCGAGGGGGGAGGTGAAGGGACAGGTGTTGCATTTCTTGTGGTTGCAACGGAAAGTGCCCGGGGAGGGGGTGGTGCGGGAGGGAAGGGAAGAATTGACAAGGGAGTTGCGGAGGGAGCGGTCTTTGCGGAAGGCAGACATGGGGGAGATGGGGAGATGTGGTGAGTGGTGGAGTCACGTTGGAGGTGGCGGAAATGGCGGAGGATAATGTGTTGTATTTGCCGGCTGGTGGGGTGAAAGAGGGACTCTGCCCTTGTTGCGAGTGCGGGGATGGGGAGAGAGAGCAATGTTACGGGGTATGGATGAGACCCTGGTGTGAGCTTCATCTATGGTGGCGGAGGGGAATCCCCGTTCCCTGAAGAACCAGGACATTTCCGATGCCCTGGTATGGAATTCGCTGCACCCCCAACCTCTCCCCCCGGTATACAGTATATGGAATACAACTAAATGGTATGTCCGGGCTAAACCTCACTCGGACTGTGCATACGTTTGGCTTCAAGCTGAGTTCAAAGCCGTTTTCTTGTCAGTGAGACAATAACACTGACAAAATCCCCGCCTCAGAGCCCATGCGTCAACTCAGTAATATTGCCAAATCATCCGTGTTAAAAGCTGCTGAACGCTGGGGTGGGCGATATCGGCAGAGGGAACGGGCTCCGAGGATGAACCGGAAGGAGACAAATTAATTTCACAGCGGTAATATCACTGACTGACTTTTACCACGGAATGTCTGTCTGAAAGTTCGGCCGGAGCGCTAAATTTCGTGTGGTTTGTGGACAACCCGTTTGAAAAATGTTTTCAGCAATCTGGGACGTGGAGCTGGAATATGAGAGAGAGGAAGCTGTCTGTCACTTTGTGTCCTCCTCTCCCCGCCTCTAACTCTCTGCGTATCTCGGGCAGGTCGGGGCGCTGCGTATAAAACGAGATAGCACCAGTTACATTATCACTGAGCAGCGACTCGAGTGAAACAGCATCATGTCTGGTCGAGGGAAAGGAGGAAATGGACTGGGCAAAGGCGGAGTTAAGCGTCACCGCAAAGTGCTTCGTGATAACATCCAGGGCATCACCAAGCCGCCGCCTGGCTCGGCGTGGTGGGGTCAAGCGGATCTCGGGTCTGATCTATGAGGAGACCCGCGGGGTGTTGAAGGTTTTCCTGGAGAATGTGATCAGGGACGCGGTCACCTACACCGAGCACGCCAAGCGCAAGACGGTCACTGCCATGGATGTGGTGTACGCTCTGAAACGACAGGGCCGCACGCTCTACGGCTTCGGCGGCTAAATAACTACCCCCTTTATTCCAACACAAAACAAAGGCTCTTTTTAAAATTATTTTTATTTTAATTTTATTAGAAGTACAATAAGTTGCAGTAATACACGCCACATACATCTCATTACATTTGTTGTACCCGTTCATTTTTTGAATTTAAAAAAAGATAGAAATAAAAGAAGTAAGGAAAGTGAGAAAAGAGTCGTGAAGGTGCAGGAAAGTGTTGGGAAAAGAAAGCCCATTAGAAAAGCAGTTAGAGAAGAAAGTTAAGAAATAAACCCTAGAAAAGAAAGAAAGAGTAACAATCGCCCTATTTCATTTAAAATACGGTTTTAAAAGAAACTCCGCAAAAAGGGATATTGTAACCGTATTTTTCACCACCCCATTACCAGATCCTGGCACCATTTATTTTTTAAATTACTATTGCACCTTATGCTCGTAATAAGTCCATAAATGCAGACCACGTCTTTTGGAAGTGGTCTGCTTTGCTTGCTAGGAGGAGTCTCATCTCTTCCAGATGTAATGTTTCGAACATGTTTGAAATCCACATTTTTATTGTTGGTATAGGAGCATTTTTCCAGAATTTGAGTATAATCTTTTTTCCCATTATTAGCCTGTAATTAAGTCAATTCTTTTGAAACACGTTTAGTTCAGGGCTACCTTCCGTTATTCCAAAAAATAATCCATTCTGCTTTTGGTATGAGTTTTATTTTAAATAGTTTTGTGAAGATTTCAAATATTTCGTTCCCGAATGTTTGGATTTTTATACAAACAACAAAAGAGTGTGTTATGGTAGCTTCATGAGATTTACATTTATCACAAATGGGTGAGACGTTAGGGAAAAGTTTATTTATTTTTGTTTTTGAATAGTATAGTCTTTGTAATGTTTTGAATTGAATTAGAGTATGTCCTACGTCGATCGAGCATTTATGCACATATAGTGTTTATCCCAGCTCTCTTTTGAAATTTTTATAGCTAGTTCTTGTTCCCAGTCCCTTCTAACACCATCAGTTGTAGGTATTTCTATATTTAAAATAGTGTTGTATAAGTATGATATTAGGTTTGCTAATTCGGCCTTTGTCTTCATTGCTTTGTCCAGTAAGTCTGGAGGCATGTTATGATAGCCTTTTGTGTATTTTTTCAGATAGTCACACAATTGAAGACATTTAAAATATTGATTATTTCTCAAATTACATTTCAGTTGTAATTGTTGAAATGATAATAATTTTCCTAATTCATACAAGTCTCCGTCTCCGAGCGTTTTGAATCCTATTCTTTCCCATCGTGTAAATGATGTACCTATAGTAGAAGGTTTAAACGACGGATTATTGACTATTGGCATTAAAAGAGATAGATGTCTTAATTTTAGATTATTTTATTTGTTTCCAAGTTCTAATGGCGCTATGTATGATTGGATTTCTATTGTACGTTTTGTTATTCAGATTCATTGGTGAAAGGAGAGTCACTCCTATATTACACAGAGAGCAGTCCTCTCTCTCCATTACAATCCAGTCCACCTGCTGGGCAGAATTGTCCAGCAGGTGAATCATATTTTTAATATTTACTGCCCAATTATAGAACATAAAGTTAGGGAGTGCTAGACCGCCCAGCTCTTTGGGTTTACTAAGGTGTGTTATTTGTATTCTGTGGGATTTCTAGTCTCATATAAAATTTGTAATGTCTGAATCTAGTTTTTTGAAAAACTTTTTTGGAAGATATATAGGGATTGATTGAAATAGATATAGGATTTGTGGTAGAAAGGTCATTTTTTATAGCATTTATTCGACCTATTAAAGACATCGGGAGCGTTTTCCAGAATTTGATTAGACTATTTAGTTTCTTAAGTAAGGGACTATAATTGGCATTAAACATATCATGATAGTTTCTAGTAATTTCAATTCCCAAATATTTAAATTTTTCTATGGTTATTTTAAAGGGGAATTTTAAGAGAAGTGTTGAGTCTTTCGGTTTTATCGACATAATTTCACTTTTGTTCCAGTTTATTCTGTATCCTGAGAAAGATCCAAAGTCCTCAATTAGATTTAGTATGTTTGGTATACTAATTTGGGGTTTTGTGATAATTAGTAGTATATCGTCTGCATATAAAGATATTATGTTTTTTGAATATTTTGTATCATAACCGTAAATACCCGGGTGTGTTCGGATTTTTTCAGCTAAAGTTTCAATTACCAGAGCAAATAACAGCGGTGATAATGAACATCCTTGTCTATTGCTCCTTGATAATTGGAATTTTGTAGATAGTATATTATTAGTTAATATTCTAGCCGTAGGTTTGTTATATAATAATTTTATCCATGCGATGAAGTTCTCTCCCATTTGAGATTTTTGCATTACTTTAATCATATAATCCCATTCTACTTGATCAAATGCTTTATCTGCGTCCAATGAAATGATCGATAACTCTTGTTCTTGAGGTTTGTGTGAATGCATTATGTTAAGCAGATGTCTCAGGTTATTAAACGAGTGTCTCTTGTGTATAAATCCGGTTTGATCCTCGTTTGTTAATTTACTAACATATTTACTTAGTCTTCTAGCTAGTGTTTTCGCTAATATTTTTTGATCCATATTTAACAGTGCAATAGCTCTATATGAGCCTGGTTCTTCTATATCTTTATCTTTTTTAAGTATTAATGTGATCGTTGATTCTGCTAGTGTTTCAGGTAGGATTTGTTCTTTAAAAGCGTATGTATACATTTTCTGTAAACGTGGTGTAACTATGTCGTAAAAACATTTATAAAATGTGTTACTCAATCCGTCTGGTCCTGGTGTTTTTCCATTCTTTAGTATGTTTATTGTGTCTTCTATTTCCTTAGATGTAATTTGTGCTCCCAGTTCCTCTTGTTCCTTCAATTCTAGTTTTGGAAGACTACACTTGTCCAAGAACTTTGAAACTTTATTATAACCATATAACAATTACAGCACGGAAACAGGCCATCTTGGCCCTACAAGTCCGTGCCGAACAATTTTTTTTCCCCTTAGTCCCACCTGCCTGCACTCATACCATAACCCTCCATTCCCTTCTCATCCATATGCCTATCCAATTTATTTTTAAATGATACCAATGAACCTGCCTCCACCACTTCCACTGGAAGCTCATTCCACACAGCTACCACTCTATGAGTAAAGAAGTTCCCCCTCATATTACCCCTAAACTTCTGTCCCTTAATTCTGAAGTCATGTCCTCTTCTTTGAATCCTCCCTATTCTCCAAGGGAAAAGCTTGTCCACATCAACTCTGTCTATCCCTCTCATCATTTTAAAGACCTCTATCAAGTCCCCCCTCAACCTTCTGCGCTCCAGAGAATAAAGACCTAACTTATTCAACCTATCTCCGTAACTTAGTTGTTGAAACCCAGGCAACATTCTAGTAAATCTTCTCTGTACTCTCTCTATTTTGTTGACATCCTTCCTATAATTGGGCGACCAAAATTGTACACCATACTCCAGATTTGGTCTCACCAATGCCTTGTACAATTTTAACATTACATCCCAGCTTCTATACTCAATGCTCTGATTTATAAAGGCTAGCATACCAAAAGCTTTCTTTTCCACCCTATCTATATGAGATTCCACCTTCAAGGAACTATGCACGGTTATACCCAGATCCCTCTGTTCAAGTGTATTCTTCAATTCCCTACCATTTACCATGTACGTCCTAAAGAAACATAGAAACATAGAAATTAGGTGCAGGAATAGGCCATTCGGCCCTTCGAGCCTGCACCGCCATTCAATATGATCATGGCTGATCATCAAACTCAGTGTCCCGTACCTGCCTTCTCTCCATACCCTCTGATCCCCTTAGCCACAAGGGCCACATCTAACTCCCTCTTAAATATAGCCAATGAACTGGCCTCAACTACCATCTGTGGCAGAGAGTTCCAGAGACTCACCACTCTCTGTGTGAAAAAAGTTCTTCTCATCTCGGTTTTAAAGGATTTCCCCTCATCCTTAAGCTGTGACCCCTTGTCCTGGACTTCCCCAACATCGGGAACAATCTTCCTGCATCTAGCCTGTCCAACCCCTTAAGAATTTTGTAAGTTTCTATAAGATCCCCTCTCAATCTCCTAAATTCTAGAGAGTATAAACCAAGTCTATCCAGTCTTTCTTCATAAGACAGTCTTGACATCCCAGGAATCAGTCTGGTGAACCTTCTCTGCACTCCCTCTATGGCAATAATGTCCTTCCTCAGATTTGGAGACCAAAACGGTACGCAATACTCCAGGTGTGGTCTCACCAAGACCCTGTACAGCTGCAGTAGAGCCTCCCTGCTCCTATACTCAAATCCTTTTGCTATGAAAGCCAACATACCATTCGCTTTCTTTACTGCCTGCTGCACCAGCATGCCTACCGTCAATGACTGGTGTACCATGACAGTCTGCTGCACCTCCCCCTTTCCCAATCGGCCACCATTTAGATAATAGTCTGCTTTCCCGTTTTTGCCACCAAAATGGATAACCTCACATTTATCCACATTATACTGCATCTGCCAAACATTTGCCCACTCACCCAGCCTATCCAAGTCACCTTGCAGTCTCCTAGCATCCTCCTCACAGCTATCACTGCCCCCCAGCTTAGTGTCATCCGCAAATTTGGAGATATTGCCTTCAATTTCCTCATCCAGATCATTAATATATATTGTAAATAGCTGGGGTCCCAGCACTGAGCCTTGCGGTACCCCACTAGTCACTGCCTGCCATTGTGAAAAGGACCCGTTTACTCCTACTCTTTGCTTCCTGTTTGCCAGTCAGTTCTCTATCCACATCAATACTGAACCACCAATGCCATGTGCTTTAAGTTTGTATACTAATCTCTTATGTGGGACCTTGTCAAAAGCCTTCTGGAAGTCCAGATACACCACATCCACTGGTTCTCCCCTATCCACGCTACTAGTTACATCCTCGAAAAATTCTATCAGATTCGTCAGACATGATTTACCTTTCGTAAATCCATGCTGACTTTGTCCAATGATTTCACCACTTTCCAAATGTGCTGCTATCCCATCTTTAATAACTGACTCGAGCAGTTTCCCCACTACTGATGCTAGACTAACTGGTCCGTAATTCCCCATTTTCTTTCTCCCTCCCTTCTTAAAAAGTGGGGTTACGTTTGCTACCCGCCAATCCTCTGGAACTACTCCAGAATCTAAAGAGTTTTGAAAGATTATTACTAATGCATCCACTATTTCTGGAGCTACTTCCTTAACTACTCTGGGATGCAGCCTATCTGGCCCTGGGGATTTATCGGCCTTTAATCCATTCAATTTACCCAACACCACTTCCCAACTAACCTGAATTTCACTCAATTCCTCCAACTCCTTTGACCCGCGGTCCCCTGCTATTTCCGGCAGATTATTTATGTCTTCCTATGTGAAGACGGAACCAAAGTAGTTATTCAATTGGTCCGCCATATCCTTGTTCCCCATGATCACTCACCTGTTTCTGACTGCAAGGGCCCTACATTTGTTTTAACTAATCTCTTTCTTTTCACATATCTGTAAAAACATTTGCAGTCAGTTTTTATGTTCCCTGCCAGTTTTCTTTCATAATCCATTTTTCCTTTCCCAATCAAGCCCTTCGTCCTCCTCTGCTGGTCTCTGAATTTCTCCCAGTCCTCCGATAAGCTGCTTTTTCTGGCTAATTTGTACGCATCATCCTTCGCTTTGATACTATCCCTGATTTCCCTTGTTATCCACGGATGCACTACCTTCCCTGATTTATTCTTTTGCCAAACTGGGATGAACAATTTTTGTAGTTCATCCATGCAGTCTTTAAATGTCTTCCATTGCATATCCACCGTCATCCCTTTTAGAATTAATTGCCAGTCAATCTTGGCCAATTCACGTCTCATACCCTCAAAGTTACCTTTCTTAAATTCAAAACCATTGTTTCTGAATTAACAATTTCACTCTCCATCCTAATGAAGAACTCAACCATATTATGGTCACTCTTCCCCAAGGGGCCACACACAACAGGACTACTAACTAACCCTTCCTCATTACTCAATACCCAGTCTAAAATAGCCTGCTCTCTCGTTGGTTCCTCTACATGTTGATTTAGATAACTATCCCGCATACATTCCAAGAAATCCTCTTCCTCAGCACCCCTGCCAATTTGATTCACCCAATCTATATGTAGATTGAAGTCACCCAATATAACTGCTTTGCCTTTGTCGCACGCATTTCTAATTTCCTGTTTGATACCATCTCCAACTTCACTACTACTGTTAGGTGGCCTGTACACAACACCCACCAGCGTTTTCTGCCCCTTAGTGTTTCGCAGCTCTACCCATACCGATTCCACATCCTCCAAACTAATGTCCTTCATTTCCATTGCGTTAATCTCCTCTCTAATCAGCAACGCTACCCCACCTCTTTTTCCTTTCTCTCTATCCCTCCTGAATATTGAATATCCCTGGATGTTCAGCTCCCATCCTTGGTCACCCTGAAGCCGTGTCTCCATGATCACAACTATATCATAATCATCAATGGCTATCTGCACGTTCAACTCATCCACCTTATTTCGAATACTCCTTGCATTGAGACACAAAGCCTTCAGGCTTGTTTTTACAACTCTCTTACCCCTTATACAATTATGTTGAGAAGTGGCCCTTTTTGATTTTTGCCCTGGTTTTGTCTGCCTGCCACTTTTACTTTTCACCTTGCTACCTCTTTCTTCTACCCTCATTTTACACCCCCTGCCTCTCTGCTCTTGTACCCATCCCCCAGCCATTATTATCTGTTAGCGTTTTGGATGTGTATAAATTCTGGTAAAATTGAGCGAATCTTTTATTGATATCATTAGGTAGTGTTAAAAATTCCCCTCTATCTGATTTAATCTTAAAAGTTGCGTGGTCTTTTCCCCGTTTTTTCAGTTGGCGTGCCAGAAGTTTGTGGGGTTTATCCCCAAATTCAAAGTTTTCCTGTTTTGTAATTTGTAATAGTCTTATAACTTTCTCTGATAATAACTTATTTAGTTTAAGTTTCAATATTAATATTTTATTATGTTTATCCATAGTTGGATCTTTAGCATTATCTATATCTAGTTGTCTGATTTGTTCTTCTAATTGTCTTTGTTCGTTCTTATTCTTTTTGTTTTGAAAAGCTTGGTATGAGATAATGACTCCTCTAATAAATGCTTTGAAGGATTCCCATAGTAAAGTGGGCGATATATCTGGTGTATCGTTTGTCCCAAAAAATAAGTCCATCTGTTTTTTTAGATATATACTCCCTTGTGGGTCTTTTAAAATTTGCGAGTTAAACCTCCAGAACGATTTATTCGTAGACATTCCTTACAGTTTTAAAAAGAAAGTTAGCGGGGAGTGATCTGAAATCGTATTGGTGTGATATTTAGGGTTCATAGTGTAAGGGATTAGTTTTGTATCCACTAGGAAATAATCTATACGTGAGTATGTTTTGTGTACCATTGAATAAAACGAGTATTCCCTTCCAGTTGGATTCGCAATCCTCCAAACGTCTGTTATATTTGTATTTTTTGTGTATGTATTTAAGAGTTCACTAGTTTTAGATTTCATAATACCTCTTTGTTTTTGCATCGATTGATCTAAATACGGGTCTAAAACACAGTTGAAGTCTCCTCCAATTATAACATTTTGGTAGTTGAACGCTGGGATTGTATTCAAGATTTTACTGAAAAATTGAGGATTATCAAAATTGGGCGCATATATATTTACCAAGGTGATTGGCGTAGCATGGATCTCTCCTGTAACTATAAGATATCTCCCTTCCTTATCTGATATAATGTTCTTCGATTTAAATGGTATTCCTATGCGAATAATAATTGCGGTACCTCTGGATTTCGAAGTGTGTGAAGAGTGATATGTTTGGCCTATCCAATTCACCCTCATACTCATCTGATCTTGGTGTTTAAGATGCGTTTCTTGTAAAAATGTAATGTCCATGTTATATGATTTCAACTGAGCTAGTATCTTGCCCCTTTTGATTGGTTCATTAATACCCCTTATGTTCCAGCTACAGAATGTGATTCCTCACATATTTTTTTGTTTATCGTCTTGCATTTTCACTGATTTTAATACCCTTAATTATTATGGTGCATCCATACCTCAGGACTCTGGATATTTGGGGAACTTTTATGTTACTGACTTCCTTTGGTTGATCCCTTTTGCGATTGTACTTAAAAAAAACCACATAGTTGTGACATATGGTGATAAAAAAAAATTTGAACAAGTGAAATTACAGTGTCTAGAGTAGTCGACACTGTAATGAGTGTCCCACATGTCTGTGGGGTTTGACATCAATTCGACTTCCGATGTTGATGTTATGCAATTAGCTCTGCTCCCTTTAATACTCTTAGACTAGGAGGGAGGGTCCTTTTCAATTACCGTATATATATATTTCATTAAGACGTATCAAATCGTATGTTCAGCTACTATGAAACTTATATATCTAACACTTTTATCTACTAACTATTTATAGTTAGTTATACCTTTGATAATAGTCAGCTGTCGGCTGAGAGGATTAACCAGAATCAATCTCCTGGAACTATGCCAGGTGCCAGAGTCTCCTCCCTTCCCCACACAAAGTACATAGCACTAAAATTTGTGATATTATCTACGTTAGTTCTAAAATTTGTTATTTGTTATTTCTTCATACCTGCTTAACTGTCTCGCTCTATCTACGGGATAGTCTGTCTTTTTAAAACATTATTACATTTTGCACATTATATAGTTCAGGTTAGTTTCCATTTCTATTTCTATATTAGTGGTGTTAATTATTGTTAATTCGCTATGTTTTGTGAAACTGTTTTAAGATCTTAAACCGCCATTTGTCCTTGTGATGTTTTCCACGTTCGACTTTCCTGTTCATCTCTCCGTTGTTAATCAGTCTTTCCTTCATTTTGAACAAAGAGTGTCCTTGAGTTAAATTCCAAAGCGTCCGAGGGAGATAAGGTGTCTAGACCAGCGCACAAGGAGATACTCCTCCATTTTGGACTTTTAGAAAATGGTGTTTCTTCCCTTATCTTCGGGCATTCTCTGTGAACTAATAAAGAGAAATAATTTGTCCATACCGTCCCGCTGCATTCCTTAATCCTCTTTTTCTGTCACAATCTCTTGGGCATATTTAAACGCTGAGTCCGGGTTGGTGAATTATTTCTCCTTTCCCTTGAAAGTAATTTGCATCCTGGTTGGATAAAAAATGCCACATCTGACATCTTAAACTCCTTGGAGAATCTGTCTTGTCAGTGAGAACTGTTTTCTCTTTTGCACGATCTCATAGGGATAATCCCGGAAAAGTTTGATAGAGTCGTTTCCAAACGTCACCTTCACTCCATGTTTGATTTTTTTCATCAGCTCTTCCAGTGCTGAAATGTCCCGAAGTTTGACTATGATCTGTTGTGGGTGGGCTGGTTCTACTTGTGATCTTGACTTAAATCTGGGTACTCGATGTGCCACTTCAATTTTCGGTTCCACGGGTAAATTGAGTACATGTTTGAGTAAGTTGGCAGTAAACTCACGGGGGTTGTTTCCCTCTGCTCCCTCTGTTACTACCAGTATTCTTAAATTTTGGCGTCTTGAGCGAGCTTCGAGATCGAGGCATTTATCCGAGACTTTTGCCAGATGACTCTTGAGACTGTCTAGTTCTAGCTTCATTCCCTGCATATCTTCAGACATTTGTGCAACAGCTGTTTCCATGTCTTTCATTGCAGTTACATATGAAGAAACAGTTTCATGCACAGCCTCAAACTTCTTCGTGGAATCTCCTTCCACTTTATCAATTCTCCCCGTTAGCTCTTCTTGCACATCATCAATTCGTTTTTTTTTTAAATGCCAATGCAATCAATAACTTTTTGATTGCCAGCATTGATGTTCGACATATTTTCCATCATTTTTGCATTCATATTTTCTATCATTTTTAAATTTCCAGCCTCAATATCCTTTCTCAGTTCTCTTACCAAATTCTTTATTTCCTCAAGTTCATTTTTCTCCTTAGTAGCCATCTCAGCCTTGGATCGTGTAGCCATTGTAACCACTTCAGAGGCCAGTTCTTCAGGTTTCTGGCTTTTCAGCAGGTGTTTTGAAGCTGTTCTCTGAGGGCTCTGAGAGCTGGAGACGTTTTTTTTCATTTAAAAGCCTTTATCCGCCGTTTAATTCATAGCGCTTGCTGATGACGTAGGCATCATTGATGTTTTGATGAAATGCAGTGAGCAAACGCGATAATTCCCGATATTTTCTATCTTTATATCTGCACGGCCAACAACTTCCGCTGTTATTTTCCCTTCAGCTCTCTCTTCTCTTTACATTCATTTTCCCTAATCTTTAGAACTCTAAAGCAGGATAACTGTGCCTCATGGTCACCCCGACTTGCACAGTTATTTATAGCGCAGAAAATAACCGTTTTCGCGGTTTTTAACAGGTTTGAAAGTACGAGTTTCTAGCATCATTAACATGTATTGGAAGTGACGTTTGTACCCCAGTTGGATTTTGCGGTTCCGTGCGTGAAGACCTATGACCCAGTGATCTTTCGTGAAATCACCCTATACCTCATGATTAATGCAACAACAGGAGGGTCGACTACAAACCGTTCCCTGGGTCACAGTGGCTTATTTCCAGTCATGAGCAGAGCAGAATTCCGTCTTCACAGGGATCCGGTCTGTAAATCCGCGCCGCATATTCAGTCATGATTTAAGCGAGAAGCTAAAGTGGATTTGATATTAAGTTGACAGAAACTGAATTCAATTTGAAACTTAACCCACAGCCAATGATACTGCAGTCCGTGCTCTCTGGTTGGCCGAGCTTCCCCCCACCCCACCCGGCCGGCCTCAGACCTTCTGAAACAGCCTGGAGCTGACAAACCTGCAGCCGCTCGCAGGGTTGGGACATCATGAGTGACATCTCTGCTCCATCCATTGAGAGTCAGTGGGGCGGCCCTTCACCAACGCTTTAAAAGCGGGGTTCCCGGTAACTTCAAGAAGACAGACCGCGCGCTTCCAGAGCTCCGGGGCACGAAGTCATAAAGAGGCAGGCAGGAGGCCAGCGAGGCTTACTGGTGGGGCTCTTTGAGGACACCAAACCTGTGCGCAATCCACGCCAAGCGAGTACCCATAATGCCAAAGATGCCAGGCTGGCCCGCCGAAAGAAAAAAA